>NC_090178.1:33893565-34193565 GCF_024679245.1 Pseudorasbora parva | reverse complement strand
GCAACCAGCGCTTCCGCTCCAAACCAGTCCCATGTGCTTGTGAACCAGACCTACAGGAGGGCTTTCTTCTGGAAGTCCACAGAGATAGCCCAGGTTCGTTTCTACTTAAACTAGCAGCCTATAAAGTCCTCCTTTTCATTTCAAGAACCTGTCATGTGTAAACGATAAAGAATCATGCTAAATATAAAGGAATAGGATTTTTTTTCCAGCTGATGAATGATAAAAGCATAGACAGCCATTCATAATCTACCTGCTTAAAATAATTTAAGCATTTAAAGCAGAAGAAGCACAAGTGCTGTGCATGCTTATTAAACAGAATTATGTTGTACATTGGTGTGGACGCTCATAGTTATTGTTATAGTTATCATTCTTGTGAATGGACCATTAGTCTGTGGTATTGTTTTGATACAGGAGATGCTAGCAAGATGGCTGATGCTACCACCATGTTGTCCATCTGTGATCCAGTGCATATGGTGCTGATTAAAACAGACACGTCTGGGGACACAACACTCGTTTCTTCATATTTTCTTGACTGGCGGACAGTTCTCAGTGCTCCCAGTGGAAAAACTGGTGTCTCAGTAGAACTACTAGGAGTGGGTAAGCAAAAGTCATATTATTAAACCTTTCAATAACACTGTTCACCCTACATTACAATTCTGTCATTCTTTACTCATCCTCATATCACAAAAGAAGATATTTTGTAGAATGTTTTTTTGAAGAAAGTCCGAAACAATTAACTTTCATTGTATGGACAAAAACATTTGAAACACATTTGAGAATTTATATTTTGGGGTAAACTATCCTTTTAAGTTGCTAATCCATGAAAATTGTTGGCAGGTATGTACCATAGACTGTATAAAATAAACAAGGATGTCCAACCCTGGTCCTGGAGGGCTACCCCCCTGCAGATTTTAGCTCCAACCTGAATCAAACAGACCTGAACCAGATAATCATGGTGTTTAGAGCTGCTTGATACTTATAGACAGCTGTGTTTGAGCAGCGTTGGAACTGAAATCTGCGGGGCGGTAGCCCTCTAGGAGCAGGTTGTGACACCCCTTGTATAAAACACTGGACGTAGTGTTCGTCACGTCACCCGTAGGTTTCTAAAGCGCATTTTTGAAGACCAAAGGGGGACGAAGCCGGTCACCACCATCTTGGCAGCGATGCCATGCCACCGTGTGTCACTACCGGATAAACTAAAAAATGGGCAAAGAGGCGGGACGTGGGTGGTCCTCCTGCTACTCAAGTGGCCACACATTATGCAGAACTTTAAAGCCAAAACCAAAACCACTTTTTGTACCAGACTGCAAACATACTTTTTTCTGTTTAGCAGGGGGTGATAGGTATTGAAGATTATTGCTCCATATGTACGTGTGCTTATGTATTGTTTTTTTCTAGGCAGTGAAAGTAAAGTATCTGCTGGTGTTCTGAATCTGAAGTTGGAACTGTATCCTCCTCTTACTGAGACCCTGTGCCCTGATGTCGTCACCACCCAGGTGAATCATTACTATAGAGAAGCTTCAGTTAATTTCAAATGCAGTATTTGTGATTAGCTAAAGTCATAACCATGTAATAATCAGTCCCTATTTACATTACAGGAAAAAATGTGGAATTTTGTTGGTAATGCATAAACATCTTTATAGAAACAGCAGTTCTACTGATAAAAGGACAATGAATCAAATGTTTCTGGTTTAAAATATTCCGGAATGTCTTGCCCCATATTTAAATTTTCAGTTTCAATTTGATTTGTATAGCACATTTCCAACAGCCCCCAGGATGAACAAAGTGCTTTACAGAAGAGCAAGAATAGCACACCTACAGATAGTATAGTTTAGTCTAGCGCGTGGAACGACAAACAAAGCCTGATCACAAGAACGGAGGCTTCTGGGTGGAGAGTAGGAGTGAAGGAGTTCAGACAAATAGACATGAGCTTTGTTATGAATAGGGATCTATAAACGAAGAGGAGAATTTTAAAGTCTATTCTCTGACAAATCAGCAACCAGTGAAGGGTTCATATTTACGACACTTTAAAAGAAATCTGGCAGCAGCATTTTGGACAAGCTGAAGTCAAGCTGAACTTTTCAAATGCATGAACATTTTTAGAAGGAAAGTTTTAAATTTTAGACAGTTAGACGAAGCTGATAACTAGATCCAACGACAGAGGAGATATGTGTCAAATTTTAAATGCTGGTCAAAAATAATACCTACGTTCTGCACCCTTGTTGATCTAAAAGCAGATAAACTTTCTAGCTCAGGGCTTATACACTGAGAGTTTTCATTTGGACTGAATACAATCACCTCAGTCTTGTCCTCGTTTAAGAAGTTTTGGGCTAGCCATAATTTAACCTCCTCTAAACACTGAAGAGAGGTAATCGCTATGGAATTATTTTTCTTGACAGGAAGATAGATTTGAGTGTCATCTGCATAGAAATGAAAGGACACACCATGGTTTCTTAGAATAGAGACCAGAGGCAGCATGTACAGAGAGAATAGAGAGGGAGCTAAAATAGAGCCTTGAGGGATGCCACAGGTCAGAGGAGTGGGCGAAGAGGAAAAATTACCCAGTTTCACTGAACATTTTCTGTCAGATAGGTAGGAATGAAACCATTTCAGATAGGGATGCACCGAATATTCGGCAACCGAAATTATTCGGCCGAAAATAGCCAAAAAAAGCACTTTCGGCATTCGGCCGAATAAGTAAAAAGGCCGAATAATTTTGGCCGAACAATGACGTTTTTAATGACGTGATCAAAAAGTAACCCACGTAGAGTGAGAGCTGCGTGCTTTATGCAGCAAACATGTCAGCAGTGTGGAAGCACTGTTTAGTGCTGAAATTTAGTGCTCATGTCATCGATGAGAAGAGGAACCGACTTTCATGTGAGAAAGCAGAGAAGCTACTTTTCATAAAGAAGAACCTGCCACTTTTCCTGAAGAAGTAGGCTAAGTAGGCTTATGTCTAAGACAGTTATTTATTTGTTGTGGGTTCATCCACATTTTTTGCACTATTCAATGCACATTAGTTGTTGTAGACATACAGAGTTACATTCTTTCAGCAGTCAGTTATAGGCCTAACATAGGCTATTCAAGAAGGGGGGCTTCTAAGATGGCCAAATAAAAATATATTTTTTATTTTACTAATGATTTATTTTAAGTTATGTTGTGCTTAGTTTGTATAATATCTGCTGGAATGTTAAAAAAAAATTCAGTGTTAAATAAATATTTTGAAATTGTATTTTTGTTATTTGATTTATTTCTCTGAAAAGCAACACAAAATAGTAAAAAGCAAATTTTTATTATTTAATTATTGTAATGGTAAAAAAAAATTGCCAAATAAATGGAAAAAATGCGAAACACTGCGTTCGGTATTCGGCCTTCGGTCTTCGGCCAAGCATTTCATTATTATTCGGTTTCGGCTTCGGCCAAGAATTTCATTTCGGTGCATCCCTAATTTCAGAGCATTTGCTTTTAGACCTACCCAAGATACTAGTCTAGATAATAGTGAGGAGTAGTCTATGGTATCAAAAGCAGCGGATACATCTAAGAGAATAAGAACCACAGAGTCAGTGGATGTGTAGATGTCATCAACTCTCAGAAGGAAGACTGAAAAACAACATAAATAGAATTGCTAGTCATAAAGTGTGATGTTGATTCAGCACAACTTTCTCTAAAACTTTTAGAATAAAAGGTAAAACAGAAATGGGATATTTTTTTTTTTTAGAATGGTGGGGTCCAGAGAAGGCATCTTGAGCAGAGGAGTGACTAGTGACTTTAAGGCCAGCAGGAACAAAGCCTGTTTGGAGACACTTAACAAGAGATAACAGACCATGCCCAATCGAATCAATAATTAATTCAAAAAATTTGGGGTGAATAATTAGCCTAGAAATCTAGATGCACCCTAGCGGCAGCAAATTTAATCTGCCCGCGAGTGTCGTCTAGCAACTCTCAATACCCTTCTGAGCTGTATTCCCCTCACTCTGGACGAACCAATTACATCGTGTATAGAGTTGGTGGGCGGGGCCATAATGGTGACGGCCGAGTTGCGTTTGCGTGCTTCTAGTAAACACAGAAGCTGGCGAACGGCGGCTTTGAATCAGCTTTGACCACGATTCTGGAAGACTTGGAGTTAAGCTTTTCTCTGAGAAAATAACAAAGAACGGCACTGAAGTCATTCTTAAAAAGGGAAGATGTGTTCGGGGTTTTGCTGACCGGATACGGCGAATGTTTAATCTATCAAAAAGCTCTGTTTCACCTTCGTTGCTCTGGTTGGTGGTAGCGCTATCCTATCATGTGCAGAGGGAGTTTGAAAGACAACCGTTTATCCCGCCCCTCGGATTGAGCCCTGTCTATGGTGAGTTTCCAGACCAAACATCTTGATGTGGGTCTGGCTTGTCAGGCTAGTGAATAATATCACTAGGACAAAATGAGGGTTTAAGATTGTCAATCACCTCCTTCAACTCCTGGAGATTGATGGGTTCAAAAGGATCCAAAAATGCAGAGGCGGGTGACATGATTGGAGAATTAGCTAATGTTAAGGTGGGACGGACATTATGTCTTAAGTTTAGAATTTTGTCACTAAAGTACCTCAGGAAGTTTGAGGCCTGAAGCCACCAGCAGGGTGTTCATGGAAGGATTGCTAACAAATTGAATAATAATTCATAAACAAAACCTTAGTTTCAATTAAGTTGGAGAAGTATGCAGCTTCTGCAGACCTGGCTTCAAGTCTGGTAAGATGTAAGATAGTCTCTGAACATTTTATATGCGGCCTGTCTTGTTTCCATTTACGTTCTGCCTTCATGCAGTTTTGTCTTAAAAGGTGGGTAACAGAGTTTTGTCACAGTACAGATTTAGTTTTTGTTTGTGAGGCTTACGGGGGGCACCTTAAACCTGGCAGAGTTCTGAAGGCTCAGATGTTGATCAGCATCCAAGTCAGATGGTTGATCCAAGTTCAATTGTGAGCAACAATCTTCAAAACACAAGTTGAAATTTGTGCTAAACTGAGGAGAGTAGAAGCAAGAAAGACTTAGTTGTGCTAGAAGAATGAGAGCTCTGGAAGGGATAGTGTAAATAGTATAGGCTTATGATCAGAAATTACAAAATCTGAGAGCACAACATCAGTCACATCAAACCCATAAGAGAGTACAAGGTCCAACATGGGACCCAAAATATGTGCAGTCACTGATCCACTGGGAGAGATTAAAAGCATTGGTAAAATTAAGAAACTCATGTGATAAGGGGTTAGACAGACAGCAGACATGAATATTAAAGTCGCCCACCATTCATTGGAAGTAGTCGATTTCCAATGAATGTGCATTACTGTAAACATGATTTAGTGTCCTCTTTCTTATTCTTATTCTTCTTATGCCCCTGAGTCTATAGCACCGTAAATAGCACATTTATGAAATTTGTGACAATAATATGTTCAATAAAAATGAGGTGAACATTCCTTTAAAGGTGTTTTTGTTCTCTAAACATCATTTGTCCAACAAAAGGTAATGGTAAATCAACAATGCTTTCTCATTCTTGTAATTTCTAAAGGTTTGTCTCTGTAGCAGATTGCCTAACAGAATGTTTTTGAAAAAAAACCTGTGGGCTTTTTCCAGCAATCCCTGGAGAGACAGAAAACAGCAGAGAAGGAGAGGCTGTTTTTGGTATATGCCAAACAGTGGTGGCAGGAGTTCTTGGAGATTCGACCCTCACACCAGTCCAAATTGGTGAAGATCTTTGCACAGGTGACCTTACTGAGCACCGTACTGGTGAATGTCGATATATGTTGTTATCGCTGATTTATGCTTGTGCATAGGAGTATTTGATTCAGATGGCTTATGCTTGTGTGTTTCCAGGATGAAAATGGTGTGAACCGGCCTGTGTGCTCATATGTACGTGTACTGCGTGCCGGAAGGTTACTTGAGAGTCCGCGGCAGGCTGCGCGCTTCGTTAGCCTGTTAGCTCAGGAGAGAGCGCCTATGGTTGGTGGAGGAGTCAGGCAGGAGCAGTGGTGCTCTATGATGGCCTTTCTGTGCAGGAACAAGGCAAGATATCCTGTTAAATTCTGATCTAACACTAAGCACCGAAACTGAATAATCAAACAAAGAAGTAAAATGTTAGAATGTACTGTTTTTTTGAAAATTGACAATATGATTAAATTTATTAACAAGTTTTTTTGTTGCCAGGGTGACTGTGAGGATCACGCCACGTTGCTGTGTAGTCTGCTGTTGGGATTTGGACTAGATGCTTATGTATGTGTAGGGACCAAAGCCAAGAACATTCCACACACCTGGGTCATGACCTGCGGAACAGATGGCTCCATCACTTTTTGGGAAAGTTTCACTGCACACAGGTAATAATTCATACATTTTATTTGTTCTTAAATATCTTCTATGTTGCCCCTAACATGGCTTCAGACTAAAATAAAATAATTTCAAAGGTTTTTATAAAATTATATATTTAGGAGTCAAATATCTTTTTTAGTCAACAAATTGTCGACACAACTGCTCAATGGTTTTATACATTTATTTATGTCTGTTATTATTGTGTTGATTATAGTTTCAAAATTTCACACACCGTATTCCCAAAAAAGTATATAATCAACATATGTTTTTTTTATATATATATATATATTTTTAAGAGTATCATCATATACTTATTGTCCACTTTATTAGGTATGACGTGCTAATACTGGGTTGGACCCCCTGTTGCCTTCAGAACTTGCCTTAATTCTTTGTGGCTTAGATTCAAGAAGGTGCTGGAAACATTGCTCAGAGATTTTGGTCCATATTGACATCACACAGTTCATACACATCCAACATGTGAATCTCTCATTTCCAAACATCCCTAAAGTGCTCCATTGAGGTCAGCCATTTGAGTAGTGAACTCATTGTCTTGGTTAGGAAACCAGTTTGAGGGGATTTGAGTTTTGTGACATGGTTGTCCTGCTGGAAGTAGCCATGGCACACAGTGATCATAAACGGATGGACATGATCAGCAACATTACTCAGGTAGGGTGTGGTGTTTCAGCAATGCTCAACTGGTACTAAGATGGGCCCAAAGTGTGCCAAGAATATATCCCCACACCATTACACCACCATCTTGGGCCTGGACTGTTGATACAAGACTGGATAGATCCATGTTGTTTACACCAAATTCTGACCCTACCATCTGAATGTCACAGCAGAAATTGAGACTCATCAGACCAGGCAACATTCTTCCAATCTTGTATTGTCCAATTTTTGGTGAACCCGTGTAAATTGTAGCCTTAATTTCCTGTTCTTAGCTGACAGGGGCTGCTGCTGTAGCTCATCTTCTTTAAGCATCAGCGTGTTGTTTGTTCAGAGATGCTCTTCTGCAGACCTCGGTTGTAACTAGTGGTTATTTACCAGTCTGTCCATTCTCCTCTGACATACAAGGCATTTTCACCCACAGAACTACAGAATTGCTGCTCCCTGGATATTCTCTCTTTTTCGGACTATTCTCTTTAAACCCTTGAGATGGTTGTGCATGAAAATCCCAGTAGATCAGCAGTTTCTGAAATACTCAGGCCAGCCTGTCACACTTAAATCACTTTCCTTTCACATTTTGATGCTCAGTTTGAACTTCAGCAGATCGTCTGGACCATGTCTACATGCCTAAATGCATTGAGTTTCTGCCATGTGATATTTCCATTAACGAGCAGTTGAACTGTGTCCTAATAAAGTGTCTGGTGAGTGTATATAGTATTTGAAGTATAGTATTTATAAATATTTTGAATAATGTTTTAGTTTCAGTAATTTTAGTACTTTACCACCTTATTTTATTTCAGTTAGCTGCCAAGGCAAAATTTTAATTTACGTTTTTCATCTAATATTTATTTATTTATTTATTTATTAAGCTTTATTTAAATTAATGAAACTGTTTTAATAATTATGCTTTTACTTAACAATAAATGGGTTGTAAATATGTTTCTTTAATTACAAGTAACAGTTTCTGTTTTTTTTCAGACATACAAAAAATATTTGCTATGAATTATTTACTTACTAATTGAGTCCGATTCAAATAGATATCAAGTTTCAGGCTGTTTTGTAAAAATGTTGACTAATTTATTAAAAAGAACTTCTTAGAGTAATCACGCTGTGTTTGTTGCTGTGTGCAGTAAACACTAACAGTCACTTTAAAGATGTAACATGCAAGATATGTAAGCTTAACAAACCTCCCTGTTAATCTGTTGGTATCTTGCTCTAAGACTAGCTTTCCTGCTTTATTTTCTGTACTAGATACATCCACCATCCAATAGACCCTGATGCTCCTCCCATGGTCCCCCAAGCAAAACCCACCCACCCTTACCGGACACTCGGCTGCGTCTTCAACCACAAGACGTTCTTGGCAAACTGTCAGCCGTCAGATGCTGTGGAGTTGTGTGTGTTTGACTTTGCAGACGGCTCCCGCTGGAAGGCCATGAGTGAGGAGGCCGTGAGATCTGTATGTGCGCCCGGCTCCACCTCATCTCTTCCCCCGACACCTCCTCTCTGCTCCCCTTCTATAGTGCCCAATGAGGCCAGCAACCAATTAGAGCTGGAGATGCGCTATCTATTAGCAGAGCATAGGAAGGTATTAAACGCACAACACACAAAGATACAAAAACACAACTTTGACACAAAAACAACTTGTGTAATGGGCCTTTCTGAATACAGCTAGTGAACTTTAACCCCAAAATGAAAATTCTGTCATCATTTACTGTCATGTCAGTTCAAAATGACCAAAAAAACACCTGTAAAGTATCATAAAAGTGGTCCAAACAACTAGTATATTCAGAGTCTTCTAAAGCTGCACTACTTTTCAAAAATTTGGAGTCAGTAAGATGTTTTGTAGCCTGACAAGCCAGAACCACATCAAGATATTTGGTCTGGAAACTCACCATTGACAGGGTTCAATCAGAGGGGCGGGATAAACGGTTGTCTTTCAAACTCCCTCTGCATGCGATAGGATACGGTACACAACCAAACAGAGCAACGAAGGTGAAACAGAGCTTGTTGATAGATTAAACATTCACCGTATCCGGTCGGCAAAACTCCGAACACATCTTCCCTTTTTAAGAATGACTTCAATGCCGTTCTTTGTTATTTTCTCAGAGAAAAGCTTAACTCAAGTCTTCCAGAGTCGAGGTCAAAGCTGATTCGAAAGACCGCCGTTCACCAGTTTCTGTGTTTAATAGAAGCACGCAAGCACTACTCGGCCGTTGTCATTATGGCCCCGCCCACCGACTCTATACACGATGTGATTGGCCCGGCAAGAGTAAGGGGAATACAGCTCAGAAGGGTATTGAGAGTTGCTAGACGACACTCGCGGGCAGATTAGATTTGCTGCCGCTAGGGTGCGTCTAGATTTCTAGGCTAATGTTTTTGTTCACCAAGGCTGCATTTTGTTTAATCAAAAATATAGTAAATATTTTAAAATAATTTATATTTTATGTAATTTGTTAGATTGCAAAGCTAAAAAAGAATTTCCAGCATCATTACTTCAGTCTTCAGAGTCATGATCCTTCTGAAATCTATATCAGATCAAATATCAGATCTAAATCTATATCAGGGCGTTGCTAGCGCCATGCTCTACTCATTGAGCTACAGGAAAGACATTGAAGAATTGACATGACCAGCGCATTCTAAATTTTATTCCCATCGGAAGAAAGACTTTTGAGGTTTGGAGCAACATGAATATTAGTGTAATTTTTTTGTTTAATCTCAGTTTACCACATAAATACAAGACTACTTTCTTGAAATTGAAAAACCAGCAGGAAACTTTGACTGACAGATACATTTCTACTTTGGTAGCACTTTTAAGTCCTGTTCCGCATGTATGTACATACTATGTACTTATTAAAGCAATTATAATAACTGCGTAAAATAACTAGGTACTAGACCTGAACCTACTCCTAAACCTAACCTTAACCCATGCAGTTACCTTGTATTACTTTGTTGGGTAAGTACAATGTACAGTCTTGTTCAAAATAATAGCAGTACAATGTGACTAACCAGAATAATCAAGGTTTTTATTATATTTTTTATTGCTACGTGGCAAACAAGTTACCAGTAGGTTCAGTAGATTCTCAGAAAACAAAGAAAACTGAGACCCAGCATTCATGATATGCACGCTCTTAAGGCTGTGCAATTGGGCAATTAGTTGAATTAGTTGAAAGGGGTGTGTTCAAAAAAATAGCAGTGTGGCATTCAATCACTGAGGTCATCAATTTTGTGAAGAAACAGGTGTGAATCAGGTGGCCCCTATTTAAGGATGAAGCCAACACTTGTTGAACATGCATTTGAAAGCTGAGGAAAATGGGTCGTTCAAGACATTGTTCAGAAGAACAGCGTACTTTGATTAAAAAGTTGATTAGAGAGGGGAAAACCTATAAAGAGATGCAAAAAATGATAGGCTGTTCAGCTAAAATGATCTCCAATGCCTTAAAATGGAGAGCAAAACCAGAGAGACGTGGAAGAAAACGGAAGACAACCATCAAAATGGATAGAAGAATAACCAGAATGGCAAAGGCTCAGCCAATGATCACCTCCAGGATGATCAAAGACAGTCTGGAGTTACCTGTAAGTACTGTGACAGTTAGAAGACGTCTGTGTGAAGCTAATCTATTTTCAAGAATCCCCACGCAAAGTCCCTCTGTTAAAAAAAAGGCATGTGCAGAAGAGGTTACAATTTGCCAAAGAACACATCAACTGGCCTAAAGAGAAATGGAGGAACATTTTGTGGACTGATGAGAGTTAAATTGTTCTTTTTGGGTCCAAGGGCCACAGGCAGTTTGTGAGACGACCCCCAAACTCTGAATTCAAGCCACAGTACACAGTGAAGACAGTGAAGCATGGAGGTGCAAGCATCATGATATGGGCATGTTTCTCCTACTATGGTGTTGGGCCTATTTATCGCATACCAGGGATCATGGATCAGTTTGCATATGTTAAAATACTTGAAGAGGTCATGTTGCCCTATGCTGAAGAGGACATGCCCTTGAAACGGTTGTTTCAACAAGACAACAATAATGTCTTGGTTCCAAACCAACAAAATTAATGTTATGGAGTGGCCAGCCCAATCTCCAGACCTTAATCCAATTGAGAACTTGTGGGGTGATATCAAAAATGCTGTTTCTGAAGCAAAACCAAGAAATGTGAATGAATTGTGGAATGTTGTTAAAGAATCATGGAGTGGAATAACAGCTGAGAGGTGCCACAAGTTGGTTGACTCCATGCCACACAGATGTCAAGCAGTTTTAAAAAACTGTGGTCATACAACTAACTATTAGTTTAGTGATTCACAGGATTGCTAAATCCCAGAAAAAAAAAATGTTTGTACACAATAGTTTTGAGTTTGTACAGTCAAAGGTAGACACTGCTATTTTTTTGAACACACCCCTTTCAACTAATTGCCCAATTGCACAGCCTTAAGAGCGTGCATATCATGAATGCTGGGTCTTGTTTGTTTTCTGAGAATCTACTGAACCTACTGGTAACTTGTTTGCCACGTAGCAATAAAAAATATACTAAAAACCTTGATTATTCTGGTTAGTCACATTGTACTGCTATTATTTTGAACAAGACTGTAAGTACACACACTGTGAAATAAAGTGTCACCGATACTTTTTAACATGGTTTTGAAATGACTAAATGGAATGTCTATCTGTAGGATCTTGGTCTAGCAACAGTCTGGGATGATCACCTGTCATACCTGCTGTCAGCAGCGCTGTCGGCGTATGAACTAGAGCGCTGTACAGGTGTGTCGTGCGGAAACGAGGAGTTTCAGGATGCTGTGAGAAGGGCTGTTCCTGATGGACACACTTTTAAAGGCTTTCCTATTCATTTCTTGCACCGTAATGCACGCAGGGCGTTCGCTACCTGCCTCAGGTACCTTCATAAACAAACCTTCAAAAAATGTTTTAACTTATATGTCCTACAATAGAAAGCTGTTTAGAGAAGTACTGTTAGTGCTGCAGAATTCACACACTGCAGCTTTAACAAAGACAAACAACTAACATCTATTAACTTGTTCTCTTATGCATCACTCAGGTCACCGTTCTGTGAAGAGATTGTTTGCTGCCGAGGGGATCATGTGCGACTGGCGGTGAGGGTTCGTGTGTTTGCTTATCCAGAGTCAGCTTGTGCTGTATGGATCATGTTCGCTTGCAAGTACAGATCCGTGCTATGACAGAAAGCAGGATGATCATTTACCTCAGGTTTACAGAATTGAATTCACTATCTGCTAGGTTTAGAGTTTTATTATGAGTTTTGGAATCGCATGTATGAATTGAATGAAATTTACACCATTTGTGCTGCTCATATATGTTCAGTACAACTGTGTGCGTGTGCGCGTGTGCGTGCGCGTGCGCGTGTTTGTGGAAACTGCACATTTTTAAAATGTATTTATGGATATATTTTTCTAAATAAATGTTACGATGCCCTTTGTCTTTGGCATGTTTATTAATGCCATTTAGTTTACCACTACTTACACTATAAATAATTATTGTCACCAAGGTTGCATTTTTTTTAAATAATACAGTAAAATACAAATATAGTAAAACATAATTACAATTTAAAATCACTGTTAGAATGATTTCTCAAGGATCATGTGACACTGAAAGAGTGATGATGCTGAAAATTCAGCTTTGCCATCAAATTACATTTGAAAATATAATAAAATATATATATATATAAAAATTATTTTAAATTGTTTTATGTCACAATATTACTTTTCTTATTGTATGTTTGATACACATAAATCAAAGGGTGAGCATGAATTAATTCAAAAACATTTTAAGTCAAAAATTGAATTGAATTTTCATTCAATTTTCTGCTTTAGTTGTAGTGTTGATTCATAGCCTGTCGTGGTCATACTCATTTCTAGACAGAATGTGAGTCTGATTCTGCTCCATTGGGCTGTGATTATGGGGCGTGTTTCAACCGAACCAGGAAAGACATCAATTGGATAGACCTACAACCAATCAGAGCAATGAAGTGATGCATTGTCAAATGTCAACAGAGTTGAACTGCACTGTGTTGCCAAGTCCGCGTTTTTTCCCGCGGGTTGTTTTCTATGTCTGCGGGTTGAAGCGACTATTATGTGATATATAGACCCATGAGTGCGAATTTTAGCAGGCAACCTTACCAAAATAACACACATTTTACCCCCCAAACGCCATTTTTTTTTTCGGAGAATCCCCCGAGAAGCTATTGTTTAGGGCTAGTAGTTGGTGAACAAAACAAAAGAATTTAATGATACACTGAGTACTTACCCAACATGATCATCATTTTGTTTTTTAGAGAAATTGTGAAGGTGAATGCATATACGAACAAGCTCTCCGTTTAGGATTCGAACAAATATAATCTAAGCCCCTTTGAAGACGTGCATGATTACGTTACTGTTGATTATCTGTCCGTCATCGTCTAAAGCCCGCCCTGATGATTTCATTGGTCCGAACAGTTTCTGTTCGGAGATAATTACTCCTCTATGGATCGAGGCCAGACCGAACCACCCGAACTAAAAAAATTGTGGGCAGGGCTAAGTTCGGCTGGCATCCAGGCTAGTTGATTCACATTGTCAGTTGCATAAATAATTGCAAAAAGGTTTATTGGTCAAATAAACAAAAAAATTTCACAAAAAAAACTACATTTCACAGTTTTTTCGCTTTGGCAGCTGGCACAAAATGACTAGCTAACATAATTTCAGGAAAGACCATCCATATTTGATAGGAAAGTGTGAATGGTTGAATGATATGGATCTGATTGGATTATAAGAGCAGACTGATTGCTATACAAAGAGGGAAAAAAGTGCTTTCTATTGTTGTGGTCTTGTGTTAGAATGGTTATCTCAAAACAAATATATGCAGCCGTCATTGCTTTGCATCAAAATGGCCTCCCATGCAAAGAATATTGCAACCGAAAGAATCATTAGTCGAATCATCAAGAACTTTAATGAGAGAGTTTCTACTGCAGTGAAGGCTTCAGGACCTCCCAGAGTGTCCAACAAGTGCTTGGACAACGGCCTGGTGTCAAGAAGGGCAGCAAAGAAGCCACTTCTCTCCAAGACATACTGAAAATCTGCAGGAGGTATAAGGATAGGACAGCAGAAGACTGGTACAAACAAAGCTATTTTCTCTGATGAAGCCTCCTTCTGACAGTTTGGGTCATCTGGAAAATCGATTGTCTGGAGAAGAAAAGTCGAGCACTGCCATGAGTCCTGAGTTTGGTGCCAAATGAGTAACATCCTAAGGCCATCATGAATCAAAACGTCCTGCAAGAGCAACTTCTCCACACGGTCCAGGAGGAGTTGGCATTTTCCAGCATGATGAAGCACCATGTCACAAGGCAAGAGTGATATTGAAGTGGCTCGGAGATCATTACATTGAAATTTTGGATTCTTGGCCAGGCTACCCCCCATAGAGAACCTGTGGTCATTCCTCAAAAGGCGAGTGGACAAGCAGAAGTCCACGAATTGTGTTGAACTAAGCACTAATAAGGCAAGAATAGATCGCCATCATTCAGGATTTGGCCCAGAAAGGGATATCTATTAGGGACTATTTTATTGATTGTCTTTGCCAATAAAAGCTTTTAAAACTTATGAAATGCGTATGGTTTTCCAGTGTACAATAGAAACGTGAAGGGGAAAAAAAACAAAATTTAGGTCACTTCAAAAACGGCTGTGCAGTTGATATTAGCAATGTTTTATTTTGGCCAGGAGATGGCAACATCCTCTTACAAAAAGAATTACACAATTTTAGACTGGCTCCTATTAGAAAGAAGAACCAACATCCTAATCCGTCTCTCTTGCTGCTGCACATTTATTGAAACTAAAGCAGAAATGCTTTAGTTCGAGACTTGTATGATGAGCCCGCCATCTCTTTTCTAAGAATGACCTTTGTGATCGTGTTCCTCTTTCCTTTTAAGAGCCATTAGCGAATCTGCTCGATTGTTCAGAGAACCTGCACTAGACCACAAGTGCACATTATCAATTCATTATTTAGCTCTCCCAGGTCACATGATTGTCTCCTCCGTAAGCTTCTCATTAACAGGTACCAGTTGCCATGGCTGCCACCAAATTCCACTTAGTTGATAGAAATTTGTTTTACACAGATAGATATATGCTTTTACTAAACAATGGTATTTTGTTTAAATCTTGAAATGTGGTCTGAGTCATTAGTGCTAGTTATTAGAATTCATTAATGCTAATCAAGATAAAAGTAAGGTTCTAATGCTGCCTTCACGTGTTTACGATATTAAGATAGAAAGAACATAAATTAAGATATTTTTGGGCTCAAAAAGTATTCTCGTTGCTTCATAAAATTAAGGTTGAACCACAGTAGTCACATGGACTATTTTAACAACGTTTTTACTTTCTGAGCTTTGCTCTCTGTGGAGGGGTCAGAAAGCTCCCGGATTTAATTAAAAGCATCTTAATTTGTGTTCCGAAGATTAACGAAGGGTGAGGGTGACATTAGTGAGTAATTAATGACTGAATTTTATTTTTGGGGGGTTAACTAAGTAACCCTTTAAGAGAAAAAAGAGAAAAAAATATATTAAATGGCACAATGTGTGGGTGGGGCTGGGAATAAAACACTTAAATGTCAGGGAAAAATGCATTCTAAGGTGCTTGAAGTGCTACTGTGTGTGAGCATTGTAGAACAGACATTATACCTTAATGTTCAACATTGAAGAAATATGTGAGATTTCATTAGTCACTATAGGTAAACAACTAGAAGAATAACAAAATGCAGTAAACTCTCAAACTATACAAACAACTAGGCCTATGTTTATGATGATGATGATAATAGATTAAAACAATATTATAAAAAACAGTTTGCAACATTAAGCAGCATTATGTAGAGATTTTTCAGTGACTTTCTGTAGGTCACATGGTTGCGCCAATCGGTGGACACAGGCCCTGCGTCCCAATTCGCATACTATCCATACTAAATAGTATTCGAAAATAGAATTAGTATGTCCCAAATCGTAGTATGCTGAAAAGAGTAGGCCTATGCCAAAGATACCCGGATGGTCTACTATTTCCGGCCCGAATTCGAAGTGCGCATCTATGGAAGTGCGGATCAATGCGCACTCTAATGGCTGATATTGCCCACAACCCATTGCGTGTTGGATGAGGATTCAATTAGAACTACAAATGCAGATAAAAATGGTTAAAAAACTACAAACATGACGGATGTGCGAGTCCAAAGGTTAAGTAGAGAGTTTTAGATTAAGGGGTTTAAGTGACCAACTATCACTGTTTAACCTGACTAAAAGATATTTTTTCAGTGTTGTTCACATTATATTTCACCCTAGCAGCATTGTGAACTTTTGCAAAGACACATTTGGCCATTAACTTTTTAAAGCATCATTATATTTAAACTGCAAACACATGAGGAGAGTCTCTGAATTAAAGACCAACAAATGGCAGATTAATGTGTGGCTACATTTCTCTCCGATACGGTAGGAAATTAAACTGAATGTGGAGGATTTGAACTGTGACGATTGACGGACGGCAGTTTAAATGGTGACGGTATGCACGTAACTAAGCGATAAAGTAACGATGATGAATTTGTGTGTCCCACACAAATGCTTGCATACTCTTTTGCTACATACTCAAAATGATGTAGCCTACTTTTTCTTCAGAAACAGCACATACTTTTAGGACGTAGTATAAGTAGGCGAATTGGGACGCAGCAAGGTAGTTCACTTTGTTCAGTCATTAATCGTTCACTCAAGCGATTCACTCAAATAATTTCAATCAGGAAGTAAACGCTGGCCTCAATGTGGTATTGGTGTCAGAACACAAATAGACTGTAACTAAATATTAACTTCTTGTTGAAGTGTTGTATGAAATTGTCACATGCAATCGTGCTATTGGTTAGAATATCCTATTCGGAATCAGCACGACAGCGGTTTGAACTCTCTATATGCCTATGGCAATGATGGAAACAGTTTTTTTAGCCATGTGATGGAAAGTTGATAAAGAGCATGAATAAAAGCTTTTGTATGTATTGAGAAAGACTGCAGTTTGGCTCTCATTTTAGTTAATTTATTTTTCACAAATGTAAATTAGAATAACTTAGGAATGCTAAGTTAAGTATGCTGAATATAGGATGCTTTTAATCCTTTATCTTGTAGTGTTCCATGTAATTTTCCTTCTGTCCACCAGGAGGAGACCCAATACAAATAACAACAGAGCCGCAATTGCAAACCAATGATGATGTTTTAACACAGCCCTGTTCCTGGAGGCACGCCAACAGTACATCTTTTCAAACTCTTCCTAAGCAAACAAACATCATTCAACTTATCGGCTCATTAGTAAAAAAGACTACAAGACCAGAAATAGAGGGGTCAGATAAGAGAGACATCCCAAATGTTTTGATAGTGTAGGCTACCTCCAGGAACAGGGTGGGGGAAACACTGGTTTATGAATTAATTAATTGATATTATTAACCTTTTTTTAAAAAATTTTTTATTGATTGCATGTTGTCACATTTACGCTGGAGGTATCATGCTTTGCTGAACTGAAAGCCTACACACCATCATAAGCTCATACTATTTGCACAAGGCTCCATTTCATTAGGATGCAGTGTTTGGAAGCAATAGTGCATTCCAGCACATGAGCTAATTTTAGAGGCTCAAAATGCATTGAATCGTGTGCTTTACCTCTATTTAATTGTCTGTCTTCTGGTCATTCCACGTGTACATTACTAGCAAACTGCGTGGAAACACTGACGTCAAATAAATATCCGACTTCGCCATCTCTTGCTAACAACGTGCGTTCACCTCAGCTACTGAGGACTGGAAGGTGTGTGTGGCTTTGGGGGTAGTAGCTGCGGAAAGGTGATTTATGTTAATGAATATTTCCTTTTTAACTGAACCCCACCTTCACCTTTAATCACATTCCCTGTCTAGGAGAGGAAGTGTTTGATGCTGCCAAACAAGTATTGTCTTCACTGCATATGAAATGCCTTGAACTGCAGGTGCAATTTTCTAATGGGTCTGTGGGGACCGAGAAATCATCTCACCAGACCAGTGACAAAAACACACTGCTAACGCTGACAAAAGTGGCTGTTGATTAGAAGAGAAGTTTGATTTAATAATGTGTTGTTTTGGAAATCTTTCTTGTTTTTCAGAATGTGTAATTGATCAGATTGTTTAGAGTACTTCTGCAGTTCTGGTGTCTGCCGAAATCTTATTGATATATGACAGGTATGTTTTTTTTTAATTATTTAGAAAAGTTTCCTTAATTATTCATTTTAAAAACGCCTGATTTCTGTGATTTTAGAAAAACTAGTGCAATTAGTTTTTACCATTTACCTTGTAGAAATCGTCAAAAGTCTAGTCAATATCTTGAAAATGATATTACAACTGTTACAAGGATTTTTATATTAATTAGCCTACTTGATCTCATCCACAGATCATTTACTAATATCAAAAATATCACGATTAAACTCAAAGTCTTACAACGCACAATTCAAAATTGTGCCAGTTTATAATTACACCGCATGCATTTATCCAGTTACACACACTGTAAGTTGCAAATGAGATACTTCAGAGTAGAAAAGCATAAAAGGTAAAATGGCTTCATTTAACTAATGCAAGAAAGACCTGCCACTTTTGTAATGAAACAAATAACACTTTTTTTTCTCATTAATGAAACAAAGGCAATTATAGAACAGACATGTGAAAACAATGTTTAAAGATATTAAATGCTCAAACAAATTGAATTTCTATGAACACCTGTTCCACAGAAACAGTGTAAGCAATTAAGCCCCCCCCCCCCCCATCTTGTTAATGTTTTCAGATTACAGACAATGGAAATGTACAGTCGTTAACCATCAAGGGTATTATTAATGGTTTAATTATTTCCAGTTATAAAATGATATTTAACTGAATTACAGATTGTGCCACAAATACTCTTTGGAAAAAGTAGTATTTTCATCATTTAAGTTGTTATGTTACACTTTACAATAAGGTTTCATTGGTTGATTTCATGCGTTTCATTGTTTCATGTGATCATCGATGGTTCATGTGTTAACTAACACAAACTAACAGTGAACACAACTTTTTTATACAGTCATTCATTTTAGTTTACAGTGCATTAACTAATGTTACCATTAACATTTGATTTTAATGATGTATTAGTAATAGCTGAAATTAACATTACCAATGGTTAATAAATGAATATAAATTCAGTTCATTATTAGTTCACGTTAACTAATGTCGTTAACTAATAAAACGTTATTGGAAAATTTTGACCAATAATTATATGTAAATCTGAATATATAAATGTAAATCCAAATATATATAGTTATAATTCTGAATAGATTTAATAATTTATATCATTATAAATCATATAATTAATTTATATATAAAGAGTTCTAACTATTTATTCGGATTTACATTAATATATTCAGGCTTATAATATATATTCAGATTTGGATCTATATAGTCAGATTTACATATAATTGGTAACATTTTCCAATAATGTTTCATTAGTTAACACAAAATTAGTTAACACAACATTAATAATGAGCTGCACTTCTGTGGAATTTATTAATCTTTAAGTTAATTTCAGCTATTACTAATACGTTATTAAAATCAAAAGGTAATGTTAACATTAGTTAATGCACTGTGAACTAACATGAACCACTGCATTTCATTAACTAACGTTAACAAAGATGAATAAATACTGTAACAAAAGTTGTGTTCATTGTTAGTTCGTGTTAGTTAACACATGAACCATCAATGATCACATGAAACACATTAAATCAACCAATGAAACCTTATTGTAAAGTGTAACTTAACATCTTAAATTATGAAAATAAATAAATATATCTATAAATACATCTATACATACATACATACACACTACTCTTTGAAAGTCTATAGGGTAAGTAACAATTTTTACTTAATACATAACTTAATACTTTTGAAATTTTAATCAGCAAGGACACATTCAATTCATCAAAAGCGACATTAAAGGAATTTCAATTCAAATATGTATAAAAAAAATGTATTTTAAAAAAATTATCACAGTTTCCACCAAAATATAATCAGCACCTGCTTTTAACATTAATAATTAATAAGAAGAGAAACATACACTTCAGCATATTAGATTTTTTTCTGAAGGATCTACATTTACATCTACATCTACATTTACATCTACATCTACATCTACATCTACTGAAGACTGCGAGTAATGGTGCTGAAAATTCTGAAAATATCTTACATATATATTACATCTGAAAATATATTATTATATTAATATATATGGAAAATATATATAGATATATTACTAATACTAATAAATAAATATATTATATTATTGCTGTTTTTCTGCATTAAGTAAATGAGCTTAAGAGTCTCCCCCCCCCCTCTCTCTCTCTCTCTGACGTGTCTCTCTCTCTCTCTCTCTCTCTCTCTCTCTCTCTCTCTTTCTCTCTCTAGTATACAGTTAATATATAACTGAAAATAGTTTTTAGTACCATTTTTCCATGACTATCTTTCATCTTTGTGTTTTTTTTCTTCAATGTATGAAGATTCTGCAGTGCGTATGGGTGTGCTAGTGACAGAAAAATAGAGAGAACGTGGGGTACAGGAGAAACATGCTGCATTGCCCAGGGCAGTATGGGTAATAAAGTCATTAATTCAGCTGATTAAGTTGGCCTTTGGGTTAAAGAAAAATCATATCCGTCTCTTTCTCAGATGTAACTGGGGACGCACAGAAGAGGCGAAAATGCCAGCTAATTAGCAGACGAAAAGAGAGGGAATGAGCACGGAGGGAGGGAACGACGGATTGGGGGGACAGAGAGGTGCTTCTACTGAACTCTTAATGAGACATCTTTGGGGGTGAGGGGGTGACATGCTCATCAAACCACACACACACACACACACACACACACACACACCAATCTCAAAGACGTGTGTTTCCTCAGAGCCGCACGATGCTAACTAATGATCCGCAACCAGAGCGAGAGCGAGAGGGGTAAAATGTCAGTTGATGCACGCTTTTAATGAGCTTGTTGTGAAAGGCGAGCATGGTGAGGGAAAGAAAATTACAGCGAAAAACATCGACAGGACTGACCCATCATGCTTTCCTTGAAGACTGGAAATTGCCACGGGCTTTGCTTGATTTCCCCATTTAATAGAGGCAACCTGTATCTCTCCAGAGGGCTTTGTGGAAGATTGCTCCATGCCATTTTCTCTGGAAGGACAAGGTCAGGGAGATCTCTTTCACTCTGTGGCAAAGTCAGAGGACAGCGGAAGACAACAGATAGGTCTTGTAGCCCTCTGATTTGCCCGGTAGTATCAGCCGTGTCCTTCATCCTCTGCCTCTCGATCTTTTGTGTGCACGTCCAGAGCTCTTGTTTTGAGTGACAGACATTTTCCAGGCGCGTCATGTTGATTGACGGGGTAAGGCAACCTGGACCCGTCGATCACGGGGATTCAGCGAGCCGAGATTGTGGTGGTCACGCCGCCAGACGAACAGATGCGTGTGTTTAGTTGTCAGAACTTGCTGCTTGCTTGACACGGGCTTCCTTATTGCTTTAATTTAAGCTATTTCAAATTCAGTGCACAAACATTGCCAAAGATGCATATTAAAAACACGTGACAAGTAGGCCTATTCATTTTATTATAATAGTTTATTGTTAGTAAAAACATATTAATTATAACAAAAATAGCATATTGTGTGTAATATGAATGTGCATCACTTAATAAGCATGAATTATTTTACATCACTTCACTGTAAGCCCTGGTAACACTTTAAGGTCCCTTTTGGTAACATTAGTTAATGCATTAGCTAACATGAATTAACTCTGAGCAGAAAGGATTTATTCATTTGTATTAATGGTTCACAGTGTGTTATAACTAATGCTAACAAATACAAGTTTTGATTTTAAAAATGTATTAGTAAATGTTGAAATGAACCTTAGTTGACATTAAGTGCTGAAGTAGTATTGTTCAGTGTTCATTTTAACTAATGTTAACAAATTAAACCTTACTGTGTTACTAGGGTTTACAGTGAAGTGGTACTGTAAAATGTCATCATTTACTTTATTAATTGGTGCACATTTCATTTGAGGATGTCAATTTCCTTAAACCAGTAAGTATAAAATCCAGTATTTGCAAGTGCTATGAAAGTTCATATAGCATTTGCAAATACTGGATTTTATACTTTTAAGTTCCCAGGGAAAAAATCGTAACATATCTGAATAGTTATATAATGTTTAAACTTTATTTAATTAAGTAAAACATTAACATTACACTTAGACAAAATAAAGGGGAAAAAGAGCAGTTCACATAACTTTTTTTCCTATTAAGTGCAATGAACTTTAAATCATATTTAAGTGAAATGCTTAAGGTATATACCTGCTGTTAATTTGATATCAAATGTTACCAAATGAATATATTTCATTTAAATTGTACTATTTACATTTATGCATTTTCCAGACGCTTTTATTCAAAGCAACTTGCGTCACATTTGAGGTATACTTTTTATCAGTCCATGCAGGAAACAAACCTATGACCTTGCTCTTATTTATTCTTTAGGAAACAGCTTTTTAACACTTCATTATGGGGAACACATTCACTTTTAATAACGACTAAGTTTAGGTATGTGGATGAAGGGATGAAGAATAAGTTCATGCAGAATAAGGCATTATTATAAATATATATTTTTTCTTCCCACTTTATATTGTCTTTAACTACTATGCAATAACATTTCAATTAATCCTTTGATAGAATGTACATAATTGCTTTGACATCCCACCTCAATATCAGCAAAAGTGTTGTGCAACACAACATCAGTACAATAAGTACACATAGCTAACTATATATTATATACTATATATAAGTACATACTAGTCAAAAACACCAGTTACACTTTATTTTAAGGTGCCATTGTTACAGTGTAATTAAATATTTAGGTACTAAGTAATGATAATTAACCACATGTACTTAGGGATTAGGGTTTGGTTAGGGGTTAGTTGCATGTAATAATGCATAATTTATTGTTATTACTGTGGTAACTGCATGTAATGTAACAAGGACTCAAGGTACAAGGTAAAATAAAGTGTTACCAAGACACCTATAAAGTGTGACCTCCCCCCCGTGGTATTTACAGTCATATTTCGATTTCCTGATTAACTGTGTTTAATTTGGTCTAATGCAGGCAGGCCAGGTTCAGGCATATTGTGTATTTAGATGTCAAAATGTGTTTTGAGATTTCATATCGAGATTTTATCCAGATGGGGTTTTTGAGTAGGTTTTGTTTACAGATGCATCTCCGCCTCGATGCTCTGGCTGCTGAAAACGGATGTCATTTGCGTCACTCCTAACGTGACACACAACATCAAAACTGGTGACGGAAAGGCCGAAAGTATTCATATGGGGTTCAAATATTTCCAAAGATTTTGCCATTTTCCTTTGTTCCGCATCGCGACTCGACAGGAGAGCAAGATGATGCACATCCATTTTTCCTGCATTCGTTTTGAAAGCCTTGTCACATACGTGACTATGTCGTTACCAAAGCATCCCATAATAGAGATGTTGCCCAGATAGGTTGGTTATCTGGACACACAAATCTTATTTGATCACTTGCAATTAATACTGCAGACCATCTGCATGAAAAAAATCTGATTTGAGAAGTAAAAATCTGATAGGCCTGCAGTCTGAACATAACCTAAATAGATAGTTATGCAAGATGGAAACTAGACCTAGAAATCTTGTTTGTTTTCTAAGTCTGATGTCGGTAAGTATTGACTGAATTATGCATAAATTGCAACTATCCCAATTAAGTAGCTCAAATCAAAGCATGCATGACTTCAGTTTTAGGGCGACTGTCAAATTAAAGAGTGCATAGCAAAAAAAAAAATGGGCCACAAAATGACAATGCAGTGGTTCACTGTTTTTTTCATATAAATGGATTTACTGGAGAAAAACAATACCCAACAGCGTTGCTTAAGTAATATCTGACCACAATGCAAGCCAAGTATAATCTTCTGCATTATTAAAGGGATTTTTCCAGCAATTTTTCCAGACCCAAAGGATAAAAATGTTAGTTTGAACTAGGGTTGTTTAAAATTGTTACATCAAAAACAAAAACTGAAATAATCCTAAATGTAAAAGACTTATCACATACTAGATTATCAGACTCATTGGAAAAAGAAAACCATTGTGGATCAAGTGTCCAGTTGAAGAGAAAAAAGAAAATCTGTATTAGTCTATATTACATACTCTCTTTTAGGTCTATTGTGAAATACTGGGCAATGTTTGACAATAGTTCAGGTCTGACGGATGTATTTAATAATAATGTTCCAATCAATGCATATTTTGATCTGACACCACAAACTGGCTATTCTGCGCAGTGTTGCCAAGTCCGCGGTTTTCCAGCGGAACAGGGCTACTTTAACACTGTTGCCGCAGGCTGTTTTTATGTCTGCGGGTTGAAGTGACCCCAATTATGTGATATATATCCCCGGAAATGCAAATTTTAGCAGGGAACCCTGCCAAAAAACATACATTTACCCCCCGGAACGCATTCTTTACCATTGACCCGCCCCCCAAACTTGACTGGGCTTGTTTTGGGCTAGTTTTGAGTTGCAATTGGGCGGGTTTTGTTGTGAAAACCTGGCAACCCTGATTCTGCACTTCATCAGTTCTCTGACTAGCAGCACAGCACTATTGATATGCCTCTCACATGAGAGGTGGTGACCTCGCACGACTTCATTGTGTTCTATTGTGTACATCTCAGGAGGAAAGCAAGAGTGCCGTGTTCGCTTCAGGCACAAGTCGAGTTCTAATAGCCGGCCGCATTTTCATATCCACAGAGTGTGTGTAACTTTGTGAAAATGGCACAAAGCTGGGGAGTTGATCTAATTCGACATCAGACTTCTGCGTTTATGTAATGCAGCTTGAACATTAGTCATTTAGTGGCTGTAGAGTGATAATTTCATTTAATGTTTAATAGTTATGGGATGGTGATCACACTTGGGTGAGGAAGTAATTTCAAAAGAATGAAAAATTCCATTAAAAGAATGTTATCTGTTGAATTAGCAATGAAGGCCGGGGTCTCTGTTGGTTTGTATTTCGAGTTGACTGACATTCTGCACACATTCCAGCATTGCATTTCCCTGCAGATCTAACTACTAAACCTGAATAAGAAAACGCTGCTAAATAATACAGTGTTCTGTTGTTTACTTTATATAGTTTATAGACAGGCTTGTGTTATTTATTTAAATGAAACTCATATTTTGAAGCCTAAGACTTGAAAATTAAATGGACCAAAATTATGTGTTTCAGTGGTACTTGAGAGATCCTAGGAAACACAACCCCTTTTTGAGGGTTTTTTTGAGGTAAGCCCCGCCAGCATTTAAAAAACGAAAGCATTATTTGTGTATCAACACTTGAATGTGGGTAAGTTTCATAAAAAAGCTATATTTTGAGCAAACAAGCTGAGAAAATCATGTTTTTGTCAAATATTACATCTAGATCAGATTCAGGACGTTGATTGAAACATGGATTAGAGCAACATGGATGAGTCCACCAACACCCCTAATGCTTGCACAGTCCTGCTGAGTCGACATTTCATTCAGTAATATTAGGCAGTTTTGATTCCTATGCTGTTTAATATTGATGATCGCGTTATTTTACACATGCATCTGCTTACATGTTATCGATTGTTTCTGCTGCATCTTCGCATGTGTTTTGATCAGGAGAATCAGTACTCTTTCAGAAGATGTATTATAGCACCCCCTACCATATAACAGTGAAAACCGCAATATTCTGTCATGGGTTGGGAAGCATTTTCTTACAAAGGATGCAAAAAATCAGCACAATCTGGAGACCGACACAGACGAGAAGAAATTGTTTATAAAGTCGTTATTTTTGTTAGTTTTTTGCACACAAAAAGTGTTCTCGTGGCTCCATAAAGTGAAGGTTGAACCACTGTAGTCACATGGACTATTTTAATGATGTTTTATTACCTTTTTAAACCTTGAAATTAGTTATTCAATTGTTGTCTATTGAGGCATTTAATATGCATGTGCATAACTTCATTGTTTTCACAAATTTATATTTTTGTAGTTTACACAGAGATGATAACAATATTGTTTTCAAAAATGTAAGTCATTTTCAGAAGTGTGCGTTTTCAGGCCCTCAAAATGCCATTTTCATGTAAATGAATGGCCAAAAAAAGAAAACGGTGTTGTGTTAATGGCCCCCTCCCTCAGTTCCTTGACCTTACATAAAATCAGTTAAGTGACATTGCGTAATTCACTTTTTTGCTTGATTTGGTCATAAGAATTTACTTTCATTTGTGTATTCAATTTACATTCAGTCATTCAATACAGAATAAAATCAGTTCAAGCTAAATATTTGGAATTTGTGAATAACAGCTTCACTTTTCGAATTTTGCCTTTCACAAAGCTTACGAAAACGAGGAAAATAGCACATTATTTGGTTGGGCTGCTTTTATAGTAATAATAATAATAATAATTCATAATAATAATTTGTCACATTTATATAACGCTTTTCTGGGTATTCAAATAACTTTACATATAGAAGGGGGGAATCTCCTCAACCACCACCAATGTGCAGGATCCACCTGGATGATGCGACGGCAGCCATATTGTCAGAATGCCCATAACACACCAACTTATTTGTGAAGAAGAAACAGAGTGATGAAGCCAATCAGTATATGGGGAGGATTAGGAGGCCATGATTAGCATGCCGGGGTTACACCCCTACTCTTTCTGAAATGAGATCCTGGGATTTTTAATGAACTCGGTTTAAAATCTCATTTGGAGGATGGTGCTTGTTACACTATGTGTCCCCATAACTATACTGGGGTGTTAGGACCCACACAGACCACAGGTTGAGCGCCCCCTGCTGGCCTCACTAACACCTCTACCAGCAGCTACCTAGGTGTCCAAGTTGGTCTCCCATCCAGGTACTGACCAGGCTTTGCCCTGCTTAGCTTCAGTGGGAAACCAGTCTTGGGCTTCTTCTTTTGGCTGTTCCCCTCAGGAGTCACCACAGCAATCATCTGCCTCCATCTAGTCCTATCCTCTGTATCCTCTTCTCTCAAACCGACTACCTTCATGTCCTCCTTCACTACATCCATAAACCTCCTCTTTGGTCTTCCTCTCGACCTTCTGCCTGGCTCTAACCTCAGCATCTTTTTACCAATACATTCACTCTCCCTCCTCTGAACATGTCCAAACCATCTCAACCTGGCCTCTCTAACTTTGTCTCCAAAACATCTCACATGTGCTGTCCTCATTCTGATGTACTCATTCCTGATCCTGTCCATCTTCGTCACTCCCAAAGAGAAACTCAACATCTTCAGCTCTGCTACCTCTAGCTCTTCCTCCTGTCTTTTCCTCAGTGCAACTGTCTCCAAACCATACAACATCGCTGGTCTCATACTGTCCTGTACACCTTTCCGCACACACTTCTTCCCCTCTTTTCCACACTCCCCATTGCTCTGGACTGTTGACCCTAAGTACTTAAAATCCTGCACCTTCTTTACCTCTTCTCCCTGTAACCTCACTGTTCCACTTGGATCTTTCTCATTCACACACATGTATTCTGTCTTGCTGCGACTAACCTTCATTTCTCTTCTCTCCAGAGCAAACCTTAACCTCTCTAGACTTTCCTCCACCTGCTCTCTGCTCTCACTACAGATCACAATGTCATCCGCAAACATCATAGTCCATGGAGATTGCTGTCTGACCTCATCTGTCAGCCTGTCCATCACAACCGCAAAAGAAGGGGCTCAGAGCCGATCCTTGATGCAGTCCCACTTTCACTGGAAGTCCTCTGTCTCACCTACGGCACACCTAACCATTGTCCTACTGCTCTCATACATATCCTGCACCACTCTAACATACTTCTCTGCCACTCCAGACCTCCTCATACAATACCACAGCTCCTCCCTTTGCACTCTGTCACATGCTTTCTCTAAATAATAATAATAATAATATAATAATAACCTTTATTTTATATAGCGCCTTTAAATGTTACATCTCAAAGCACTTTACATAAAAATATGAATTGAAATATACGCATTGCAGGCAGTAAAAAACTAAAACTAAAATGATCAACAAAGTAGACAAATGAATCACATAAAAGCTATCCTAAAATAATATGTTTTAAGTGATGATTTAAAAACACTAAGGGATTCTGCATTCCTAATCTCAGAGGGCAGGGAATTCCACAACTTAGGAGCCAAAGAAGAAAAAGCCAGATCACCCAAAGTTTTCAACCGTGTTGTCTGGACAGTTAAAAGACCAGCTTCAGAGGAGCGTAGAGCACGTGTTGGCGTATAGAGGGTTAAAAGCTCACACAAATATTGAGGGGCCAAATTATTCAAGGCCATATACGTGAGCATTAGAATTTTAAAATCAATACGGAAACTAACAGGAAGCCAGTTAGGAAGCATTTTTCCAGGATTGGATTGATGTGCTCCCTTGCACTGGTCCTAGTTAGAATTCTAGCAGCTGATTTTTGTACCAACTGTAATTTGCTCAGGGTAGCTTTAGAAACTCCAGCCAGCAATGCATTACAGTAATCAATGCGTGAAAAAAACAAAAGTGTTGATTTACTTTTCTGCCACAGAGAAAGTCAACATGGGACGTAATTTTGAGACTTGCAATCACCCATCACAACAATCACCCATCACTTTGTAAATCTACAAAGACACAATGCAGCTCTTTCTGACCCTCTCTGTACTTCTCCATTAACATTCTCAAAGCAAATAATGCTTCTGTAGTGCTCTTTCTTGGCATGAAACCATACTGCTGCTCACAAATGTCCACTTCTCCCCTTAGCCTTGCTTCCACTAATCTTTCCCACAACTTCATTGTATGGCTGGTCAGCTTAATACCTCTGTAGTTTCCACAGCTCTGCACATCTCACTTGTTCTTAAAAATAGGCACCAAAACACTTCTCCTCCATTCCTCAGGCATCCTCTCACTCTCTAAAACCTTGTTGAACAACCTAGTTAAAAACTCTACTGCCTCTAAATGCCTCTAAATGCCTCTAAACTCTAAATCTCTCCTAGACATTTCCATACCTCCACTGGTATGTCATCAGGACCAACTGCCTTTCCTCTCTTCGTCCTCTTCAAAGCTCTCCTAACTTTACCCTTGCTAATACTTTTTACTTTTTGGTCAACAATATTTGCCAGTCTTGGGCTACAGGGTGATGTGGCCACTGGCTATGGCCTGTCATAAAATATGTATAAAGATTCTTCCAGTTTGAAACAACATGAGGTTGAGTCAACAGGGTGAACAGTTCCTGTGTAAAAAAGTAACATATATAAAGCTTACTTATTATGAAAAAATATATAAATTAAAAGAATATATTCAGTGGAAATTGAATGTAATGTTTCGGACACATACTTGCTTGTTAATTGCAGTTATATGTTAAAGGAAGTGTATGTAAGATTGTGGCCAAAACTGGTACTGCAATCACTTTCAAATGACTGACTGCAGAGCGGTGTATCCCCCTCCCCCCGGATGTTGAATCACTACTGACTTCGTGATTGGTTGATATGTGGAGGGTGGAGCTTCAGGCCAAAACATCAACATCAGTTGAGGGCTGCAACAACAGCTTTTAAATGACAATATCCTGGCCAGACTACTGTTGTCAGTGATATACGTATTTGAAATGAACATGGTTTCTTAAGCCCCGTTTCCACCACAGGAACTTTACCCAGGAACTAGGAACTTTGGGTGGTACTTCGTGTGTTTAGACCGCAGGAACCAGGGTAAAATTGAAGTTCCGGGTAAATATTTCCCCCTCCAAACGGCCCTGCTCGCGAGGTAGTACTTTTTCAAAGTTCAGGAACTTTCGAGGGCGGGACTTGGGCGCTGAACATGCTGATTGGTTGAGCTCACGCAGTTCAACCGGCATTTTTAAAAGTCTTTTGCGAGGTTCGTTCTGCGTTCAGTAAATATCAGTCTTGCTCTCTGTCTGGTGGCGCGCGGTCGTCTCAGCCATCTCACGTTCAATGTCCGTAATAGCTGATAATAATATACATTGTCATTTTAAATCTAGCTTTACAAGCTTTCTGAATATGCTGCTGAATCTGCATATTAGTGCTCTTTTCTGTCGTTGTTAATTACCTCTTTAGTAAACCTATACATAACCAGCAAAAGCAGCACAGCTTGAATCTCTTCCATACTCGTTATTCATTTTTTTTCACCATGTAAACGACCTGACCGATTACTTTTAAGTGTGTGTCCTTACATGACGTGACGGCGTGCGCCGCGCTCATGTTGACAAGAGAGGAAAGTACATTTTTCTGAGGGCTAAACTTTTTATTTCGTAAGTTATGAAGATAATGTTGGAGTAATGACACAGCGTATATTGCCCCGGGCAGTTTTTACTTTAACTGCGCCTGACAGAATTTTTTTTTTTCTGAGATGATTATTACACTTTACAACAAATAGCTATAAATAATACTGTATTAGTCCTGGTGGCCGTTAAGAGTTGCTATGGCTTCAGTTAACACACTCCAGCTGCTGGAGAAAACAGCGTTGACATTTTTGGTGCGGCAGACAAACCGCATGTGACAAAATGATTGCGATTGAAAGTCATCACATGTAAACACCAGATCGGTTTAGATAACGTCTCATGTAAACAGTTCACTAAATCTTTCAATCGGTACACTTAAAAATGATTACATGATGTCCTTCACTGATTTGGAGGAGCAGTCGCGCGCAGTCCTAGCCTACATCACCGGACTAATTTGCCTAATCTTCTCGGAACTTTATCGCGGACGAAACGCAGACAGCTGCAGGTCTGGGGGGGAGAAAAGTTCCTGTAAAAAAGTTCCTGGTACAAATTGTTCCGGGTAATTTTGGTGGAAACGGGGCTTTAATGTCTAGTGACATATTAGGACCATTTTATAATTAATTGAATACATACAGTTTCAATTACATATAGTTCCTTTTAAAGCTGCAGTCTGTGGTTTCACCTCTTTTTCACCATCTCTGTTTGAAATCTGCAATTGCAGTTATTTGCGGACTATTTCAAATTGTGCAAGTTTTATTTGTTAATGTTAACATCAGCATTGTGTGACTGCATTTAATGTGTATTAGGGCTACCTGTAGTTAAGTTTCCATTTCTGTGCAGTCTGATTTGTAATTGTCATATATCAACAAATGAATGTAGAGTAGAGGTGAACTGCTCTTTCTAATAGCTAGCAATTATACAAAATAATTGATATTTACCATAATGCATATAGCAAAATAATTAAACCCTTTAACCTATGAATAAAGTGAACAAGTGTGCTACTGTTACAATTGAACCATTGAAATTAGGCCTACCTCTCCAGCAGAAAAAAGCTATCTCTGCTTCCATTTTGAACCCCTCATGCCACCTTTCAAAAGCCCTATTTAGTTGTATTTGTAGCGTTTTTTATTCTCCCGTAAAACGCATCGTGCAGACCAAACCATAAGGGCTAGAGACTTGAAACTTGGCCAATAGGTAGTACAAAAATCGAGGAGAGGTTATCAAATTATGAGCCAGATTGGCCTATAGGTGGCGCTATAGCAATCAATTGTGCGAAACTGCTCATAACTCCTAGACCGTTGGTTGTAGTCTCAAGTGCCTTATATCGTTGGAATACTTGGCTCAAGACAGACATGCCTCGGATTGGCTCATGACCTGGGAAAATGTCCGGCTATTTTGGCTTTTTCCGGGACGGAACCAAACCAAAAATGGAAATGGAAATTTGGGTTCAGGGTTCCTAAGGGCTGCCAAGTTTGAGGGGGGAGGAGCCCCTTTTTACTCTATTGGCTATCGCTCGTCAACAGAACGAGATATTTTTTACCAAACTCAGCACACCTATGTAAGAGCTCATTCTGTGGTCACCCAAAAAAGGACAGGGCGACCAGCTTCTTCGTGGCGCTATAACGGTTAAAAAAGTGTCAAAATTATGCATTTCTATGGAAAATCCCATTAAATGCTTGAAAGCCGCGCTCTTCCTGCCCGATTTGCATACAGCTTCTCAAATTCGGGGCGTGCCTATGCGTCACGTCACCCTAAATATCTTTGTTTTCGCATTGGCCTGTTTGAAGTCTCTTTTTTTCTGTATAGCCACTCCGAAAGTCCGAAGTCTTTTGCATTTTACAACGGATGAATCTCCAGTTGTCACTGGTGATTATCGTTTGAACCTTTCTGGATCCGCCATCAAATTGGTAAGTTTAATTATATCAAGTGCTGTGGCTATAAATCTCCACCCCCAACATCCTCACACGCAATATAGCCTATATAGCAATATACACCTCTTTATGTATATGTGACGCAATGATGCAAAGATATGCTTGAATTTCCTGCCGAAATCTATCAGTACTACTGGAGTTAAAAACATTACAGGCTTAACGTCGTAAATTGAGCTAAGTTAAGGAGATAGATTTGAACACTTGCTGGTTATGTACTTGCTCAAAACTTAAATGTATTTTGGATCATTTTTAATCCCCCAAATTTTCTGGACTGCAGCTTTAATGTATAGTTTATATTAATATAAAAAACTATACGTATACTAAAGTATACTATACTAAACTATCACATATGTTAGATGTGAATAATAGATTTTACAGCACCAATTTTTATATGTAATTACGTAACTTTTAAATATGGCTAAAGTTTATTGAAATTTTAAATGTAATGTTGAATAACACACTGCAGGTATTATGACCAAGTACTTTATATTTTCTTTATTTTGTTAGTCAGCAAGTGTACTTTTTTTTAAAGCATGACAAAGGTTTATTAAAATGCACTTCAGCGTAAAGTGTGCTTTTTAAAATTTTGCATCAGTGCACTGAAACACAGTCATGGAATACTTTAAGACTCTCTTTAACTACACATGTGGCCTTTTATACTATTATTATTTTTAGATTATCTGCAAGTATAGCCTACCTATATTTTAAAGATTTGAAGTACACAAGTGCACATTTAATACATTTGATTAATACGATTTCAGTAACTTTCCGTTCTTTCTCTGGTTCTCTCCATCCCTCCGTCTTAGCACAGTGCAGTGAATGCTGGCGTATAGCAGCCTCTTCCCTTCAATAATGAAAATATCACAGGAGACCCAGAGGGGGGCTGCTGACCTTTATCGGGCCGGTGCATTATCGCCACGCTTGCTTGCTCTTTCGTAAAATGCCTGGCCACACTCTTCTCCCCGGGGCAATATGGCTGAGTGACTGCAGTGGATTGAGTGCTTGTAGATCCATACCCTGTGTAAATAATTTATCACCCTCAGATGCTGCTGAGGACGGGGAGAGGGGAAATAAGAAGCAGAGTCTGTGAATGAAGAAAGGGCTTATATTTGTGCACTGCAATGCACTCAATTACTGACTGACTTAGAAACGCTGGAAGAAAATTAAGTCGAGCTTGACTGAAACAAAGCAGGATTCGCTGTTCTCTGGTCGGATGGTTGATTTTGTAGCAGAAGATTCGAAACATGTTTATATTTTAGCAATGTTAGCCATGTTAAAGGAGGATAAATATCATTTGTGGTTCCTGGGATGCATTGTTTTATATTATGCTGAGATTTAGAGGTGATGTCATTATAGCGAATCATTACTTGTGATTCTGAAGACCAATTTTTTATTATAAAACTAAACCGTTTAGGTATTACGATTGGTCAGTACACTGTTCCATCTGTACTATAGAAATCATGATTATACAGTAGATATGTCCCTGAAGACCACCCATGAAATAAGGTTCTGTTATATTATATAATATATATATTTGTATATATATATACAAACTCACCTAAAGGATTATTAGGAACACCATACACACAGAAAAATAGGGTGTCAAAATTGTACCTTTAGCTTGTCGCTGGGGCAGTTCCCTTAAAAGGACACCTTTGTACCTTTTTTACTCCTAAAAGGTGCATATTAGTACCTTTGAGTACAAATGCGTACCTTAAGGTACTACTATAAACCTTTTTGTGGTAAAAATGGTACAACATTGTTCTTTTAAGGGAACTGCCCCAGCGCTGTACCCCTAAAGGTACAATTTTGACACACTATTTTTCTGTGTGTATTAATACAGTGTTTGACCCCCTTTCTCCTTCAGAACTGCCTTAATTCTACGTGGCATTGATTCAACAAGGTGCTAAAAGCATTCTTTAGAAATGTTGGCCCATATTGATAGGATAGCATCTTGCAGTTGATGGAGATTTGTGGGATGCACATCCAGGGCACGAAGCTTCCGTTCCACCACATCCCAAAGATGCTCTATTGGGTTGAGATCTGATGACTGTGGGGGCCATTTTAGTTCAGTGAACTCATTGTCATGTTCAAGAAACCAATTTGAAATGATTTGAGCTTTGTGACATGGTGCATTATCCTGCTGGAAGTAGCCATCAGATGATGGGTACATGGTGGTCATAAAGAGATGGACATGGTCAGAAACAATGCTCAGGTATAGGCCGTGCAGTGTAATATTTACATTTATCATTTAGCAGATTCAAAAAGCAATTTTCTGAAAAAAAAATGAAAAATTAGCATGTTAATAAAAAAAAATCAAATCTTTTTATTTCGTAGCAAAGGGCTAAAGGTGCTATGCATTTAACAATGCCCTTTAGCTGTGATTAGCACAACATCTTTTATAATACATTTTGACAAGCTATTCAATGTTTTTTCTCAGTTTAACATTTGAGCCCATTAGTGTTTGTGTATCTCTGAAGGAATGCCTATCCCGGTGTATGTTGATATTGGTTAATCTTTTTCTAAAGATGCTGGAGGGTTGGACCCTCACAGTAGGGTCCTTAGTAATAGAATCCCTGCCATCTGGAGCTGGTGAGTTCTGTAGAACAGAGGCCCAGACCGTATTGAATATGAATTGCCCTAACCTCCAGAACCCCGCTGTGTTCTCCTCCGGTCCCCGAGGATTACCTGGGCAGTGGGCCAGAGCCATTGTTTGATAGCGACTTGTTTCAAACTGCTGTGATATTTTTGTAAAAAATATCCGCTCAGATATCTTATCAGAGGGGTTTACAGTCTGTGTCCATAAATGATGTTCAGATTTCCATAGGAAGATCCTTAAAATCGTCAAAATAAGTAGGCTAAATTATAAATCACGTAATTAGACTCGGGGCATGACTAAAAGTAAATTACATTAGTGCCATTTTATAATGCATTTCAATACCGGCAATTGTAAAAAAATAAAAATAATTAGATTATCATAAATAAAATAAATTATAAGAAAATATATAAATTAAACAAATGTATAAAAAATGCTGTGCATTCATGAACAAATAATTCTGTTGGATTTGTTTGGTGAATTGGCTCTGATTATCTTTGCACATTGATTTTCATTATTTCTCCCGCACAATGCTATTGTTTGACTTATTATCAACCACTTTTTTTTTTAGATGCTTGAAAGCCTCAGACTTCGCTCATCGTAATCGCCCTGAAAAGAGCGACAAGTGTGTTCTGTAAAATTTCTCCTTTTGTGTTCCACAGAAAAAAGACAAATTTTTTGGGGACATTTAATCAATTAAGAAATCAACTTTCTCTTGAGCTTTTGATATATAAAAGGTCATCTTAATATAAGAATATCCTGTATGTTTCAGAGCTGAAAATCCTTGTTAGTCAAAGAAAAGCTTTTATTGACACAAGGCTCAGCAAACTGAATGTGCTTACATGTGACATCAGAGCAGTGGTGGAAAGAGTACTGTTACTTGTCAAAAAAGTAGTTCTAGTAGAGTAAAATACCTGTCCTAAATACTAGTCAAAGTAGGAGTAAAAAGTAGCCCTTTTAAAAGTACTCATGATTAGTGAGTATTATGCTATGAATCTTATTCCACCTTAAAGCTGCAAATAAAAAATGTAGCTTACTCTTTTATGGATGATTCTCAGTAAGAACAAAAAAAAAAAACAAAAAAAAAAAAACAAGATATCACCAACAGTATTTCAATATTTCTTTGACTATGTCTTTTTATTTTTGACTGCTAGCACTAAAAATACAGCCATGCAAAATTTGAGAAAGCCACCGATAATCTGATAACATTTATGACAACCATTCTGTACAGTTTTTTTGCTGTTAATTAAAAAAGGTTGCAAAGCGTTGTACATTAACAATTGTACGTTATAAAGAGCAGAGTTCTTTCTTTTCAATATGCATTCATTGTACTGCTTTAATTTCAATAGATGTTTTCTCTGTAAAAAGAATGCACGTAAGAAATCAGAATAGATTAACTCACACTTTTCACCACAGATTATTTTTGCTTCCAATAAAAAAATAAACTTGATTTAAATATAAATCTGATGTTTTATTAGTGATTTGCTATATGGATTACAATTGTAAATCACCCTGTGAGAACATATTACATTAAAATATGCACTTCAGTATGCTGACATAAAGCAGGTTTAATTCGTTTACAATACAACACTAAACATGTACTCAAGTAAAAGTAAAAGTAACCTGTTTTTAAACTATTAAATACTAAAGTACAATTCCTGAGAAAAACTGCTCAATTACAGTAGCGAGAGTATTTGTAATTTGTGAAAACACTGCTTTAACCGATGAAGACGAACGCCTAATTCTGTAGCCCCGCCCACTGATTCATGCCTGGCATGTAAGATAAATGACATAGGCCTACGTGGAGCTAAACCGGATCGAACTTCCAAGCGATAAAGCTTATGGCTTATGGTTTCAAAATCCAAAATGCAGAGGTGGAAATAGTAAAAAAAAATATTCTACTCAAGTAAAAGTACTGTTACTTCAATAAAATTTTACTTAAGTACAACTAAAATTACTGATCTAAAAATGTATTCAAGTAAAAGTAAAAAGTAGCTCATTTAAAATGTACTCAGAGTAAAAGTTACTTAGTTACTTTTTTTAACAGTGGGGGTGGGGCACTCTCCCCTGTAGGGTTGTGACAGAATGACATTTTCACGATATGACAACTATCTCAGAAAACATCATGGTATTAAACAATTATTTAATAAATAAACTGTACCTATTGTTAAAATATGGTTATTATCACTAGTTAAAATGATGTTAAATGAATGAAAGTGATTGGTCTTTTTTTTTGGGGGGGGGGGGGGGGGGGGTTAAACAAATGCTTTATTATAACAAACTTAAAACCATTTGTTTGTTTTGTTTATTAAAATTTCAATAAAACATGTCTAATAAACTAAATTCAATAAATGATTATGTCTAATAAACTAAATTCAATAAATTATTATGAATTAGATTAACTTATTTTTATCATTAATTCATTAAAATGTTTAAAAATAATAGAGTCCTGTATGTAGTAGTCGGAGGAGCTCATTCACAGAGACAAAACAAGCAGGTCATTCATATAGCAATGTTTTGTGTTTTAATTTTCACAGACCATGTCTCGATTTGATTTATTCTAGGTCTACAGCTCTACTTTCGAGTTATTCGTTCATCCATCAGTTTGCGTGTATTACGTGAAATCTACGTTACAATGTAAAGTTAACGTTCATGACTGGATGAGGGATGTGTTTAGAAATGTTGGCCCATATTGATAGGACAGCATCTTGCAGTTGATGGAGATTTGTGGGATGCACATCCAGGGCACGAAGCTCCCGTTCCACCACATCCCAAAGATGCTCTATTGGGTTGAGATCTGGTGACTGTGGGGGCCATTTTAGTACAGTTAACTCATTATCATGTTCATGAAACCAGTTTGAAATGATCCGAGCTTTGTGACATGGTGCATTATCCTGCTGGAAGTAGCCATCAGAGGATGGGTACACGGTGGTCATAAAGGGATGCACATGGTCAGAAACAATGCCCAGGTAGGCTGTGGCATTTAAACGATGCCCAAGTGGCACTAAGGGGCCTAAATTGTGCCAAGGAAACATCCCCCACACCATTACACCACCACCACCAGCCTCCACAGTGGTAACAAGGCATAATGGATCCATTTTCTCATTCTGTTTACACCAAATTCTGACTCTACCATCTGAATGTCTCAACAGAAATTTATTCTGCGATAACAACCGGCTGGGTGTACATTATCCAGCTTATTACAAGGCTACTAGTCTCAAATAAATAATTATTAGACACAGAATATTGTCTTGAGATTAAATATTTTATTAGCTCTTACGCAAAGCTTCCGCAAAGAAAAACAGTTCCAACCTGCTTCAAGCCTTTATCTTTTGCTGAAGATTTGCCATATGCCCTTGCTAAATGTTGAAAATGAATGCTGAAAGGGTTAGTTCACCCAAAAATGAAACCAAGCCTATGATTTACTCAAGTCATTATAGGTGTATATGACATTCTTCTTTTAGACAAATACAATCGGAGTTATATTTAAAAAGTCCAGGCTAACGTTAATCCAAGCAGTAGTTGTAGCTGTTTTTGAAGTCCATAAAAAAGGCAGCTGTCCGTCAAATAACTCAGATGGGTTAATAGAGCCTTCTGATTCGAATCGATGCGTTTGTGTAAGAAAAATATCGATATTAAAAACGTTATAAAGGAAACCTGCCTTGAAGTATTCCAATGTAACCCACGGATGTTTAAACCACAAGATGGCGCCAGCGTAAGGCATAGAAGTAGTACCGGTCAAGATAACTCGTAGTACCCGTATGAGCGGGTGTTATCTGGAAATAACGTACCGCTGGAATGCGCGATTGACCAATCAGAATCAAGTATTTCACAGAGCCGTGTAATAAGTAATAATAATACATCTCTACTACTACTATGCCTAGATGGTTACTTATTTTTCACTTTATCTTTAAACACTGTTTGATTTTAAACAGCAGCCTTTATGTGTATGCATTTACTTATAATGATTATCATCAGAAAAAATTAACTCATAGAATTTAATTATATTTTTTGAAAAAAAGCTATGTAAGTAATAAAAAAATAAAAAATTATACCGAAATTGGTACCGAGTACCGTCAAATATATATGGTATTGGTACCGACTACTGGAATTTTGGAATAACGCCTTGATGCTTAGCAACAGACAACGGTAAACACTTTATTTTAAGGTTCAGTTATTAACTATTAACTAGTTGCTTATTAGCATGCATATTACTAGGATATTGGCTGTTTATTAGTATGTATAAAGCACATATTAATGCCTTATTCTGCATGAACTTATTTTACACCCCTTAATCCTACCCAATACCTTAACTAAAATGCTACAAAAACTACCTTACTAACTATTAATAAGCAGTAAATTCTGAGTTTATTGAGGCAAAAGTCAGAGTAAATAGTGAATATGTGTTCCCCATACTAAAGTGTTACCCAGACAGCCATATTCAGCCTCATATTGCTTTGGTCAATCACAGAAACATTGGATATTGTATACACAGTAGTTTAAACAGTTGAGGGGGAAAATGGAAAACGCAATGGAAAATACAACGACTGGAGTGAAGAAGAGACTGTTTCATTGTTGCATGTATAGTCCAAAAACTCTAAACTCAAAAACTATCTAAAAAAACCCCCAATTATAGCTGTCTGCAATATATAATTTAAGGATGGCCAATGCTAGAGCCTTTACATAAATAGGTTGCTTGCTGCATTTGTCCAATCAATGACACTTAAATATGCAAATTTGCAAATACGCAAACATTGGTCAAGGGTTTAGGAATGCACAGTGTAAAACATCAGCCTTTAAATACCCAAGGTTAATGTTTTACCCTGGGTAAAGTGTGAGCAGTGTGAAACATGAAACACGATAACCCAAGGTTCTGTTTAGCTGAGGTTTAGAGTGACCCAAGTTTAGTTAGTTCAAGTGTGAAAAGTCCTTGTGAGAAGATAAAATACTTGAATGATCCATGCAAACTGCAGTAAAAACTTAAGACTGCATTTATACCTTTACCGTCAGCACCCATTTCCAGCTTGAAGTCTTCAAACGAAGGTCTCTGCAGAGAGGAGATACACTGCTCTGCTCTAAGAGCACAAACCAGGAGAACCCAATTAGCAGTGATTTGTGGCAAAGGAGGAGATAGGGACGTGAACAAATGACGACGGATGAGAGAAGAGACAGAGCAGTGATTAATGTGGAAGCTGTAAAGCACGGAAATGGGAAAGACAGGACAGAACAGTGGGACGCTGCCTGACAGGTACCACCTGACTCACCTGCTATGAGAAGAAAAGAAGAGAACAAAAGGGAATTGGCTTCGCTGTTCCACTGGGACTGTTTTTGTAAATAGGTTAAGAAAATGGAACATTTCCTTAACAAAGAGAAAAAGCTAATGAACATACTAGTGGTAGACTGATATCCAACTAGATATTTTGAGGTTGCATTGGCCAGTAACTGCTCAGTTTGGCTGATTAACAGCTCATTTCACTACAGTTTGAGTTTCGCAGACAGCCTTATCAATGATCATTGTACTTTTTTAATGTAATATGAGTTGGTTTTGTGCATTTTCCTATGCATGATGATTCGTTGTTTGATTGATTCTCTGCACCTGCTTCTCATTTCCTTTTGTCTGTATATATAGGCCCTTTGTTTTTCTTCTTTGTCCGATCTTGACATTATAACCATAACCATCATGTATTCTGAGATTCTGTTATTTTGCGACGTGTTTTTTTTTCATTACATAACTTCTTGTGATTAGATCCAGCCTTTATTTTGGTGAATGCCTCAACCCTACCATGACAGAAGATCGGGCCTGATAATGGATCTAGCAGCATTTCGGATCCTTCTCCCCTTCCCTGGGAAATGTTCCCCCGAGGACCACACGCAGGTTTTTAGATCTGCTCCATCTTATTCACTACGATAAGGACAGCATCTGCATGTTTTTCCATCGGCTGCCCGGAGATGGCCATGGAATTTCCAAGAGCTCTTTAACTGAGTGCTTTTCGATTAAAGTGAGAAGGATCCTTTATCGCCAGTGCCCACAGCTGAATCAGTACATCTCCATTGGATCGCGTCACAAAACAGAGCCCACTGCAGATTCAGAGTTCCTGCCGGCCACGAAAAATGAGCCAAAGTCCAACTGGGATCCAAAGCCCGCACCTACCAGGTTCGTGAGCTGACCATAATATACTCAATGGAATGAACCCATGAGCCTACAATGATCTCAGAGTTAGAGCCAGAGGAGGATCTGACCAGTTGTGTATGCCGATTTCTTTGTCTGCTCCAGTGGGAATACTCATCAGGTATGAGGGTGTGTAGTGGAGCCCCATACTATTTCCCAAGGCTGAAGTAAACATGCTGAGCTAAAACTCGTTGTTATTATAGATAGAGGAATGTGAAAAGATTAGTCCCTTCGCTGTCTAGTTCCAAGTCTCCATCTTCATCCACTTCCAAGTCTCCTTCATCGTTGCTGCCCAACACCAAGTGGATGCTCCCACCCAGCCTCCCACTCCCACCTCCTCTGCAAATACCATCCAGGGGTTTCATTTATAAAACTTTGCGTAGGATTTGCGGCAGAAGTGGCGTACGGATGAAACATAGGACGTGCGTACGCATTTTTCCCTTAATAAATCACAATCAATTCTAAATGTAGCGCAGCTTTTGCACTTCATGTCAAGCCCATAAATTGTCTGTGAAATGCCAACAAGTTAATATTCATCAATTGCGAAATCATGGCAAACACAGAGAGGAAATAAAACATTTTTTAACTTCACTCAACGTGAAGTAGAAGTTATCGTTGGCGAGGTGAAAAGAGGAGAAACATGTTGTTTGGAGGGCAGTGTAGGCATAACTAATGCCAAAAAGGCACTTAAGTGGCAAAAGGTTGCAGACGCCGTAAATGCTATAGCCTCACAACCTCGGGCCGTGGACGAAATAAAAAAGAAATGGTCGGAAATCAAAGTCGAGGCAAAAAAGCGCTCTATCGCCAGAGTGTGTCTGCCCCGAGTGGGGGAAAGGGGACAACGGAGCTGACTCCTCTTAATGAGAATTTCTTATTTTCTTTTTGAATGGTTGTAGACACACGTCATATTTTATTTTATCAAAAATAAAACAAACTAAAGGCATATGCATGAATACCATGATTCGTAGCTGATGAAGAAATCTTTACAATGAAAACAGCCTTCCCCAGTGGACAATTAATGCATCTATCTATCTATCTATCTATCTATCTATCTATCTATCTATCTATCTATCTATCTATCTATCTATCTATCTATCTATCTATCTATCTATCTATCTATCTATCTATCTATCTATCTATCTATCTATCTATCTATCTATCTATCTATCTATCTATCTATCTATCTATCTGTCTATCTAATGGCATCTATATCTGCTCCGCCAGGCGGACACATTGATGAGAATATCAGTTTTGTAAATTATTTTGCTCTGTTTATCATATTATTTATGAGGATGAATTGCATAACATGGCAATATTATTGCAGAATATATTTCACTTTTCTTTTTGCAAATATGTGTTAATTTCAATTTCTGTTGTAATTTTCGTTTGTTTTCATAAATTTCGTTTCATCTGCTGACGTTGTCGCCATTTCTCATTTCACGTGTGTGTGTGCGTACGCCAGGGTCAGAGCTTGCGTGAAGGACAGCACATCTTCCCGTCAAGTTTGCTTTTTATAAATACCTTTTTAAAAATATTATTGCGTAGAGAGCGGCTTCTTTTGTGCATACGCAATGTTTCATTTATAAAAATGAGGCCCCTGTTCTTTGGTCCTGTCTATTCTGGCTCCTTTTGGCCCTTCTGCTCCTCCTTTGTTGGCATCACCTAGCGGCTTGGATCTGCCTTGGGCTCCGCTTAGATGTGTCATTCCAGACTCCACCTCAAGCCTCCGAACCCTAGACTCCACCTCATCCTGTCATCCCTCGAGCTCCATTGTGCTCCATCTGCACCTCCCTTCAGATGTCAAGAGAGAGAGAGAGAGAATAGCAGAACAAGAACAGAATATAATGAGATTGATTGGCCTGCCGTGCTTTGCGAGCTCTGGCTCATACGTGTCTGAGTCCAGCGTACTTATGTATGCTCTGTTAGACACATACACATAAGCAAAACGATCTATAACAATGCAATACTATTACATATAAAAACACGTTTTACTCACATAAGTGTGTTGCACCATTCCTGTCGGATCCAAATCCAGCATCGAGCGGAGATTTTTTACAAACGATCCCGCAGTGAACTGAAGTGAACATGTCTTCCCCATGTGAGCTGGAACTTCATGTTTATTGCTGCTGGCTTGTGATCGACCGAACAGCTCAATGAGTTGGTGGGTGGGGTTACTGAAGTACACATTCTGTAGAGGCGGTGTTTCGTCGCGCACTGACGTCAGTATGAATCAAAGGACCGTTTGCTGAGCCTGGTGTCTATAAAAGCTTTTCTTTGACTAACAAGGAAGTTTTCAGCTCTGAAACTTAAAGGATATTCATATATTACCACGACCTTTTACATATCAAAAGCTCAAGGTTGATTTCTCAATTCATCACCCCTTTAAATAAATACAGCCTTGATGAGCAAAAGCTACTTTTCCTCAATGTAAAACTTTTAAAAAACATTAGAAAATGTACCGCAAACGTTTAGAATGGAATACTAAAGGCTAAAATATTACAATAAATGTAAATACTCTTCAATAGAAAATAATTTCTATATACAGAGTGCATATAATTTCTAATAAAAATATAACTAATACAATTTAATTCTAATAAAATGTTAACATTTTAAAATAATGAATGTGTACAAACATACAATGTGATTAGAGGGAAGAGTCTTTAGTTACTAAATGACTTCCACTTTGGCACAGAGCGATGATGGTTTTGGAGACTTTTCAAACAGTCTCTTTTTTAGTCCTGTAGGTCATTAACTGGAGGAAAACACAGCCTTGAGATGGAGTCAAACACTCAGCCTGGCACTCAGTTTGTTAGCTAAATATTCCTACCGTGTCTGGCTACCCAGAACGCTGTTCTGTGGCTGTCATGGTGATGGGTCGGTATGTGGAGTATCCCGTAGAGGACTGTTCACTCAGCTAATTAAAATGCAGGAGATAGTTATGGGGCCGATACGCCGCCTCTCCCTCACCAGCATCCAGTTCCCAATCTTTCTCTCTCTCTCTTTCTCTCTCTCATATTCTGGCAACACTAATTGACCAGGGGAAGCACAGCGGCAGTTCTCTCTCTTTTCTTTTGCTCCATCCCTTCCCTTTTCTTTGTATCTCTCCTTTTCTTTTTTCTCTAATGGAAGCTGTACTGCTGCCCTTTCTTTCTCCTGTCTGGCTCTGCTAATTAAAACTATGCTGAAACAGAAAGCAGAGGAGGCGGCACATATATATTTTGCTGTCTGATTATCCAAAGAATTCACGAGCAGACTGTTCAACAAGATCACAGTAAATACTTTTCCTTGTCCAAGTTGCTTTTGATCACAAGTGATTCGGTGCTACACAACTTTTTTCAGTCCGTTTTTTTTATTTTGAGACAAATGTCTTAATGATTTTGAGTTTTAGGTAAGAGTGTGGTATTTGGGGTAAAAAGCGCACCTGCTGTTGGGGTTAGAGCACAATAAAAGGAACTCCACAAGGCTTAGGAGTGTGTTTATGGGAATTTTTGAGCATTCTTCTAGAAGCACATTTGTGAGGTCAGGCACTGATGTTGGACGAGAAGGCCTGTCTCGCAGTCTCCACTCTAATTCATCCCAAAGGTGTTCTATCAGGTTGAGGTCAGGAGTCTGCACAGGCCGGTCAAGTTCCTCCACACCAAACTCGCTCATCCATGTCTTTATGGACCGCTTTGTGCACTGGTGTGCAGTCATGTTGGAACAGGAAGGGGCCATCCCCAAACTGTTCCCACAAAGTTGGGAGCATGAAATTGTCCAAAATATCTCGGTATGCTGAAGCATTAAGATTATTTCCTTTCACTGGAACTAAGGGGTCAAGCCCAACCCCTGAAAACAACTTTTTTTTTTAAGAAGCTGTCTGCATGCCTAGTTGCTTGATTTTAAACACCTGTGGCTATGGAAGTGATTGAAACACCTGAATTCAATTATTTGGAGGGGTGGCCTTATACTTCTGGCAATATAGTATATATTAAGTTGGGTGTCATAACATATAATATAAGTAAAATATAATTTATTGTCACTGTAAATGTATTTTAAATTAATATGGGTTCTCACTCAATGGTTTCAGAATATTTTCTTTTCAAAATTAATTTGTTTCTGTATTCTTAAAATGAATAAACAGAAAATAGTTACAAACTTTGCTAAAGTCATTGTTTTGAACAACTTCTAACTTAATTAAAAACCTATTACATTACTTTAGCTAACGTATTTATATCAATACTTTGATAAACAAACCTGCGTGTGGTGTAAAAGGCCTACCTCGCCATCTCATACATTTATACGATTTTTAACTAAATAAACCACTTTTATGATTTATTTTTTACTAAAACTGCTGCTCCCTCAATGTTCAATACAAACTTCAAAAGAACAAACGTTAAAGTTTCACATGTGCCATTTTACAGTATATTTTTTACATTTTGGTATATATTTAAAAAAGATGCAGCATAATGTGATATCATATTATCACTGTTACAGTATCTAAAGAAATGTTGCACAGTCAAAGTCTGTGACTGCGGCATTAAAAGGAAGAGTTCACTTCCTTTCCAAATTCTGCCACAATCGATATACTTTTTAAGTATTCCTTACCCTGCGTTGCTTTTATTCATAAGTGATTCCGTACACAAGACCAATTACATCAGGATTATAAAAGGATTTTCGCCAATCCTTCAGACTTTCCTTTTGAAACTCATGCCTTTCAAGGCACGTTCCATTGACTTCCATTCATATCACGAGGTCAAGTTTTTTTCTTAAAGTGAAAAGGCAAGACGTTTAATAAAACTCATTGAGATTCATTTGTCTCAATTATTTCCACCAAAGATGAAAAAGTCTATCAGCATTTAAAAATTAAAAATGCTCTCAGAATTTACTTACCCCTATTTATATTCTTCTGGGAAACATGCACAAAATGTAATAATAAGCAAAATGTCAAAGACATATATTTTTTTATATAATGACAGTGAATGGTGAGTTTCACTGCAAAGCTTTGATGAAATTAATTCAATAATTCACGGCTTCTTAACACCATTGTGCATATCATTTTTTGTCCTTTTTGAAATTAAAACACTTTCATTGGTTGGGGAGAGCTGTTTAATAAAAAGAAAATAATGCCATGTTCAATATATTGGAAAAACAGGAGGTTAGTAAATGATAACAAAATGAAAGCCAGTGAGTTTCACTGTTGAAAACCCCCTGACCTTTTCTCTTTCATCCACAATACTTATCTCTCTTTTTACTCCCTCACCTTTCTGTGGATTCTTTGGTTGCGTGGCTGCCATTGCACTCCTCTGCCTCTCCTAAACCCCCTCTGATAAGTCACAGACCCTCACATGCGTAAGGGGGGATGGGAATGAAGTGAAGCAGGTGAACTCTGGCTGGCGTCCAGGGAGGGAAAGGCAGGCAGTTTGTAGGTCAGTGCTGATGGGAGACACGGAGGAGTGAAGGCCTTGCCTGCGTCCTCAGTGCTCGCAGTTCCAGCGCAGTCTCCAATTACTGATGGAACTCTTGCAGCTCTCGCTCTGTCTTCCTTTCTCCTCTCATCCTCCTTGAAACCATGCCAGAAAAGGCCTCCCTAAAGACACAGGAAGACAGAAACAAGACAAAGATTTTCAGGATCGGTGGAGGGGAAAAGAAAGGTTGTGAAATATTAAACATGACGAGGTCTCATTGGAATGAAGTGGCATGTTTTTCTTCTGAAATATACAAGTGGAAGAATAAAAGCCTTGCTATATGTCAATAATTAGCTGGCTGGGAAATTTAAAGCAAACATTTTATAATTATATTGTGTCTATTTGTCTATGAATATTTTAATCAAAAAGTTATATTCATCATCAAACTGCAAGTTCCACTGCTGCTGCCCTATTTTTATGTTTCTTTTTATTATAACCCACTGTAAAAAATATTTGCCATTTTAAGCAGCAGCTTCTAATATATATAAAATATTCAGAAATGTACAGCTAAATTAATGCAGGTTAGACAATTTTCTACCGCAACAAATAACCAGTATTAAAAAACCTATAAAAAATGCTGTTGTGTGATTAATATTTGCGTTTCATTTGAAGTCACCATTATGGTGATCAGTGTTTCCATTGGTTGGGAATTTTAAGATTTTCTTTTCATTCATCTTTTTCAAGCTCTAATAGTTAATATTCCTTTGTGAAAAAGAAGAATACTTTAGCATACTTTTAAAAAACGAATTCTGGAAAGAATATCCTTCAAACGAATATACATGTGTGAACTAGTGTAATGTTTTCGGTAACTTAATTGCATGATATTTGCAAATAAATAATAGTGTAAATGTATATTAAAAGCTAGTATACCTTAACTTAGAGTGATTTTTTTTAAAATTAATTTGAGAAGGACTTGCATCTTTAGATCATGGGCAACTTTAGAAGTAAAAATGTTGTATATTAAAAATATATTCACTTTTAATGCAATATCAAACATTTAATGTGCTTTAGTATGTCAGTCAACGCATAAAAATAAGTGCAATACATGACAAAAGATTATTAAAACAATAAAATGAAATAATAAGTACTTTATAGAATAACGTGCACTTTGTGTGTGTGTGTGTATATATATATATGCATCAGTACTGTAGTTCATTTCTTGGACCCGAAGTCACGGTATAGTTGTAATTTAATTGTAATAAATTATATTTACAGTATTGTAAAAATACAGTGAAAGTAAAGCATCTGGTTGCCAGTAATATCCAGTAAATTAACACTTAGGCTCACCAGTTGAGATGCAAGAGCTGTGAAAGGCTTCCAGTCTCGAGAGTAAAGAGAAGAGATTTCACTTCCTCAGCAGACCGTAGGGCAAACATAGGTCTTTTCATTTAAATATTAATGCCACCACTGAAGTAAGCAAGCATGACGAGGATGCAATTATAACCAGAATAAGCCTTTGATAAGTCTTGCTATAAAGAGGGGCTGTGTTAGTAACTAAACACATTGTTGTGCCTGTTTATGTTTATGGGGAGATCCGTGCTCCTAAAGTATCCATTAAACACTTGAAGAGAGCATTAGTACCACTTCAATATAAAGTTTATAGCGGGAATAAGAAAGAGACTGAAGAAAGGTAGTGATGGCTTTTTCTCTCATCATCTGAGCCATTTATTGTGATTGTATGTGTGTATGAGGCATTAATGTGCATGTGCAGGCCTGCTACATAGGCTCGTCGTGCATGTTAAGTGCATATGTGTGTGTGTGTGTGTGGGAGTGTGTGTACCAGCCCATGTGTTTATTGGTGGCGGGCCAGTTGTCTCTGGCTTGTTTTGCTCGGTCGATAATTTCCTCATTTGCTAGCGGGAAAATAGCTAATTAAAACCCTCTTCAGCTAACAGCCTGTTTGGGAGTATGCTAATGCAGTCCTGGGCTGGCTTCTGTTCCTGCCCCGTTCCCAACACACACACGCCTGTTTCCCCCTATTATGACGGTGGTTTGGGACATTGATTCAGTGCTCACATCGCTGCGGTGAGCCAAAAATCCTATTTTCTTTATTCGGAAAGAAACGCTTTAAATTAGAGTGATTAGGCGCTACGTCGTTACATTGTAATAATCAGTGAATTACATGTTTATTACACAATTACACTGTATTTCTAACTATAATATAAATGATTTGCAATAGCATTAATGTCAGTATTTTTTTTTTATGTCTATCCAAGGTCAGTGAAAGGAAATGGCAAAAAAAATTACTTCCTACATTGTAAAAAAAAAATTGGTTGGATTTTGTTGGTTTAACTTAAAAAAGTAAGTAACCTGGTTGCCTTAAAATTTGGAGTTTATTGAAATTAAATATTTGAGTTGATACAATGAAGGAAATTGGTTTAATAAATAGAAACTCAAAATATTATTGTATCTGAACCACATAAAAAATTTGATGAATCATGATAATAGCACAATTTGGATGCGTCATCAGAAATAAAACACACAATTACCCAATATGCTTACAAAATCGTTTAATAATATTTTAATAAAGGTTGTCGATTCTCGAAAAAAAAAAAATTGTATTGCATTAACTCAAAATTGTAATTTCAATGAACTCAAAATTTTAAGGCAACCAGGTAACTTTTTTTCTAAATAATTTTTTACAGTGTAGAAAATTTGTATTTAAAAGAAAATAAATGTAAAATGTAATATATATATATATATATATATATATATATATATATATATATATATATATATATATATATATATATATATATATATATATATATATATATATATATATATAGAGAGAGAGAGAGAGAGAGAGAGAGAGAGAGAGAGAGAGAGAGAGAGAGAAATAAAGTTTAAACATGTATAACATATTTCACATCATTTAACAATATTTTGAAGTTTCTGTTGATTAAACCAATTTCCTTCATTGTATTAATGAACTTAAGTGTGTGTGAACTGTAAAAAAATATATGTTCAATAAGTTATGGCAACATGTGTTTTTAGATTGTTTTAACTCATTAGAATAAGTTAAGAAATGTTAAACTCTTTTTTAGTAGTTATACAAGATGTAACTAATTTTTTAAAGTTGAAATAACTTAAACATCCAAGTCGATTGTACTAAAAGCTCACTTTATGTGAGTTTTTTTTTACTGTGTGTGTGTATGTGTGTGTGTGTGTGTGTGTGTGTGTGTGTGTGTGTGTGTGTGTGTGTGTGTGTGTGTGTGTGTGTGTGTGTGTGTGTGGGTTTGTGCGTGTGTGTGTGCGTGTGCGTTTATTGAAATGTTTATTAGCCAGCTGCTGAAACGTCACTGAGAGGATTAAAATAAAAAACATAAAAATTTTCACTTAAAAGAAAAATGTAAAAGGTTTTTGCATCTATGGTATATCCCCCCCCCCCCCCACACACACACACGTTAATGCAAATCTATATATTGCATTGACCTTGAAACATCTATTTAAAATTAAATGAAAATAGATGCCTTAAAATAGTTGTAAATTCTTTAATGTATTTATCTTGCACCAAGTATTAGGTCCTTTAAAATGCTGGTAATAATGGTATTTTTATAAACAAAAGTTTTGAGCTTGTTTTCAGGGGAAATTAATATTTTATTCTTGATGTTAGTGTTCATGCCTTGGGGTGAGCTTGCTAAAATCTGACAGCACAACACCAGAGAGTACAACTACAAGGCTGTAGTAATTAGCTGTTTTTTTACGACTGATATTTTTTATTGATGTGTTGTTTTTCTTTACTGACTTCCTTTGTAATGCCTTGATGAAAGAGGCAGTCGAAGAGAAGAGATCGAGCCAAACAAAAAAGATTACAGCTTTCATGTCCTCGCCGCTCTTTCATCAAACTTTGCGTTGTTCATTAAGGTCACCAGACTTTTCTTTCTTTCTGTCTGTCGTCTTCTCCTATGGCGTGTTTTGCTTGTTACAATTGACGAGCCTCGATTAAGTTTTGTTGAAGAATTAATTATGCTGAAATTGGTGTCAAGCTGATGGAGGAAACTCATATTTTTGTTTCTGAATCACATCCTTCATGACACCTTCTAACTAGGTCACGCATCATCCGTTTATGTAAGGGATATGATCTTTTGTCTTTTGTGCAGAAACTGGCATTCATAACTAATGCGTTTCTTAAGCGGTACCTCATCCACATTTCACCATCATGATGCTACTCTTGAACAATGTGCAGCGATGAAACACGTATGATTTAAACGGCTTACTGAAAGAGAAAGGTTTAGAATGATCAGTTTAGAATAATTATACAGTTACGTTGACTTTTGATCCATTTGACAGATGCTTTTAAGTAACCTGCAGTTAAAATATATTCTTATTGGTGGTCCGCTTCTACTGTAGTTCCATCTGTACATGTAGCTGGAATAACACTTACAAGGTTCAATATAATGATTAAGTTCATTTCTATATTTGTAAATTGTAAAGATTAGCATTAAATGATGTATTATGAATGAATATACATGAATGAAGAACAATAGTAGCCTACATTTATGAAATTAAGACTTACCTATTTTAATAAATGCTCTAAAAAAAGCCATTCATACTTGCTTTATGATTAACTAATGTTAACTAATTGAACTTTGAACATGTTGCCCTTATGGAAAACCTGCTGCATACTTAAAAAAAATCACAGAAATAATATACTTACAAATAATCTTTCGATGCCTGGTGAATGCATTTTCGGACACTGTATGGCATGCTATTTATAATGAAATGAAAATGTATTTTAGTTTAAATTGATATTCAATGCAGTTAGCTTGCAGTTTATCTAAGTTTAAGTATGACTGTACATCGGTATGACCCTGGAATAAGCTGAATAAAGAAGCTTTTTGTTAGGATAGTATTTGATAGGATAATATCTGGCCAAGATACAACTATTTAAAAAATCTGGAATCTGAAAAAAAAAAAAAAAAAAAAAAAAAATCTAAATATCACCTTTATAGTTGTCCTAATGAAGTCCTTAGCTACATATTACTACTAATAATACATTTGATATATTTACAGTAGGACATTTACAAAATATCTTCATAGAACATGATATTTACTTAATATCCTAATGATTTTTGGCATAAAAGAAGAATAATTTTGATCCATTATTTGCTATTGCGACTTACGACTGGTTTTGTGGTCCACATATGTAATTTCATAATCACTTCTATACTGTCATTTGTAAAAATAAAAATAAAATAAAAAAAAAAGTGAATGTGATGTACTGACAAGCATTTCAACTGAAATATACTTTAATGCTATTTCTACTGAAACTAGTTTGGGTTACACTTTATTTTACAGTATTTTATTTTATTTTTAGTGTATTTACCAAGAAACTACTGAATAATATAAAGGTAATTGCAAGTTAGCAAGTACAGGAGTTATTAATAACTAAAAAAGGGTTACACTTCATTTTGAGGTGTCGTATAATGTTAATGTAATTATCTATTTAAGTACTGAGTAATATTAATTAACTACATGTTCTAACTATAGAGTTAGGGTAGGATTAGGGTTTGGTTGAGGGTTAGTTGGATGTAATTATGCATAATTTACTGTTATTAATCTGCCAAGTACATGTAACATATAACAAGGACACTGTAAAATAAAGTGTTACCCTATAGTATGTATTTAAATATATTTGTAATTACAAATTTGTAATGATGAAGTTGCATTTTAGTACATTTAAAACATGTGAATGAATATTTGAATATTAAGCAAGCGTACAATTAAAATTATAACCAAGTATTTTGTCCTCATCAAAAATTGCATTGCAAAAGTGCATTTCTTTATTTTCTTTGATTATTACAAAGTGCACTTTACTTAATACAATGAAGTGAGTTAATACAATGAGTTAATACAATGAAAATTTTTTTGAGCTTCGACAACCTTTATTAAAATATTATTAAAAGATTTTTGAGCATGTTGGGTAATTGTGTGTGTTTTATTTCTGATGACGCAGTGAAACATGCCAAATTTATCACATTTTTTATGTGGTTCAGATACAATAATATTTTGAGTTTCTATTTATTAAACAAATTTCCTTCATTGTATCAACTCAAATTTTTAATTTCAATAAACTAAAAATTTTAAGGCAACCAGGTTACTTACTTTTTAAAGTTAAAAGTAAGTTAAAACCAACAAAGTTTTTTTATATGAGTAATATACAGTCACAGTTTATTTTATGGTGTCATTGTTACAGTGAAGCATTTATTTAAGTACAGAGTAAAATTACATGTAAAAAAGTAAAAAACTACATGTACTCAGGGTTAGATTTGGTTAGTAGGGTCAATTGCATGTAATTTTGCATAATTTACTACACTGTAAAAAATTATTTGGAAAAAAAGTTTTCTGGTTGCCTTAAAATTTTGAGTTCATTGAAATTAAAATGTTGAGTTAATACAATGAACATTTTTGGAGATTCGACAACCTTTATTAAAATATTATTACAAGATTTTGTAAGCATATTGGGTAATTGTGTGTGTTTTATTTCTGCCATTTTCATGATTTATCACATTTTTTATGTGGTTCAGATACCAAAATATTTTGAGTTTCTTTTCATTGAACAAATTTCCTTCATTGTATCAACTCAAATTTTTTAAGTTCAATAAACACTGCATTTTAAGGCAACCAGGTTACTTACTTTTTAAAGTTAAACCAACAAAAATCAACTCTTTTTTTTTACAGTGTTAATGGTAGCAAGGTCACTGTAAAATAAAGTGTTACAACACATTCATATAATTGATAAAATAAGGATGCTTTTTTATTTTAACAAGGAATTACGATAGTGTTGTTTGAAACTATTTAAAGTTTAAGTTAAATTAATTAAATGTAAACTAACTAACTTGCTGCAGTATAATAGCTTTGCATTGTGATAGGTAATTATGGAAACATCCAAGACACAATGCACTGCGACTCTCGGATGCACAAGCGAAGACATTCCGAGTAACACAAAAAAAGGCTAGACTGCAAGCTCAGGTTTCTCTCCGCAAGCCACTTGATTGCTCACAGAGACGTTTCTGAAGCTGTCAGAGGCTTTTGTACAGCTGCCAATTATCACTGCGCTCAGTGTTTTTCAACAATACTGTGGCGACACATCATTTGTCGAAAAGTCACACGCTTTCAGAAGTTAATTGGATTTTAAAAACCAATATAAAATTCCATCGCTATAATCGCTCCTTAAAGATTTTTCTTTCATCAGAGTTGGCCGCTAATTGCGTGAGCCTGAATGGAAGTGGGCGGATGAAATTGCCTTGAGTCTGTATCATAATACAGCAAACTGTAGACAGGAAATGTATGACAGGTTGAGAAAAGATTTGTCGTTCTTCACCAGTGGACGTGAGACAAGGAAGAGGACACTTCAAGGTGCAGGCAATTTCAAATGTGATTAAAACCCCACCGTGGATGTTTAGGCTGTTACACTACAGTCTGTGCTTTGAAATAGCCTTGTGTCTTGAAGAATTCTGTCCAAAACTCACCTTTAAGCAAATCCAAACCGGTGTGCATTTCTTTCATCTTTGAAACAAAAAGGACGATTTCGAAAAACATCTGGGTTTTTGTTCACATAATGAAAGTCAGTGGTGTCTAATGTTGTTTCGCAACTCATCAGTTTGCATTAAATGGACAAAAAGTGTTTAAAGAATTGGTCACACTTTAGATTAGGGTCCAATTCTCACTATTAACTACAACCCTTGATTCGATAAACTCCTAAATACTAGTTTTTATTGATAATTAGTAAGGTAGTTAAGCTTAGCTATTGTGGATTAAGAGATGGAGAATAAGGCATTAATATGTGCTTTGCTTTATTAGCACTAATAAACAGCCAATATCCTAGTAATATGAATGCTAATAAGAAACTAGTTTATAGTGAGAATTGAACCCTAATCGAAAGTGTTACCTAACAATTTGCATTACCTAACATTATTTAAAGGGTTAGTTCACCCAAAAATGAAAATTAGCCCATGATTTACTCACCCTCAAGCCAGTTATATTAAAAAAGTCCTGGCTCTTCCAAGCTTTATAATGGCAGTTAATTGTTGTCTCGTTATGAAGTCCATAAAAGTGCATCTATCCATCATATAACTCCACACGTCTCCGTTAATAAGTCGCATTGCGTGTGGCCTTCCACCAAAAGTTATCTATATAGTCTATATAGCTTTAAATACGGATATTTTTCTTACACAAACACATCACTTCGCTTCAGACGGCCTTTATTAACCCCCGAAGCCATGTAGAGCAGTTATATGATGGATAGATGCACTTTTATACTTCATAAACGAGATAATTCACTACCATTATAAAGCTTGGAAGAGCCAGGACTTTTTTAATACAACTCTGATTGTGTTCGTCTGAAATGAACACCTGGGATGGCTTGAGGGTGAGTAAATCATGGGCTAATTTTCATTTTTGGGCGAACTATCCCTTTAACTGCATAATTTAAATGTAAAATGCTTCTAAAACATTCCTTAATGAGTTCATGTGAATTTCAACATTTTCTAATACATTATTAAAAATGAACAGTTGTATTTTTAGATAAATAAAAACGGTTAAAAATGTATTGATTATGTTAACTGATGCATTCATTTACTGGACCATATTATCTTCTTTTATGTTCATCAGAAAATTGTAAAAAAAAAAAATTGTCACCTTATTTCTTTAAGTACAATAAACTTGGATGTTTTAACTTAATACATTACACTGACTTGTAATTGAGTTGAATCTTGTATAGCTTATTAAAAAAGTAGCAAATTACTCAACAATTTTGACAATGTAAAAACATGTTGCACCTTATTGATCATATACATTTTTTTACAGTGAAGAAAAAAATACCAGCTTGGGAATGACACGCAAGTGACAGAATTTTAATTTTTGGGGTAAGCAAATATGATAGTCAAATCGTTTTTTTTTTTTTTGCCATTTATGTTTATTTTGTAACCCTGTTTCTGAATTTGTGAAATAGTATTTCTGCACCAATTTGCTCAATCAGAAATTACAGTAATTATGCACACAATCATTCTAATTGTGGGTAGTACTGGTGATTGTTATTTCACAAGTAAGTGCTCAGGACTAACCACTGGAACTGCAAATTGCAGCCTTGCAATATTATTGAAACTAGACTCACAACATGAATTTCAATTATTCAGAACAATCTAGGACCTGATAAACAGCGCATTTCTCTCCCCGCCTCATGTCCTTTACCAAGAACAGTGCAATTACATCTCTGCTGGGAATTGGGGGGCTGACAGAATACAAGAGGACAGTAATCAGAAGAGGAGAGGTCCGTCTTTTGATAACAAATTACACACCAGAGCAACACTGCATGCTTCCAACATCCCTGAAGTCAGAATGTAGACCATGTCTTCCGCATTTGGCCTACTTAACTGAACACATGCTTATATACACACACACACACACACACACACACACACACACACACACACACACACACACACACACACGCACGCACGCGCACACGCACGCATTCTGAAAGGTCAGCAGTGTCAGCGTTGTATCTCACTGCACAGACGCTGTTTGTCTCATATGTGAGATCATATAAGATATTGAGATGGATGAGCCTTTGAAATGTCATAGCGATAAGACTGTTTTCTAACAAAAAAAAGAATTGTTGTCAATAGACTTTAAAGGAATAGCTCATTCAAAAATGTCATCATTTATTCACTCTCATGTCTTTTGACTGTGAATGAAGGATAAGTTTGACTTCTGTTTTCCAAAAACACAAAAGGAGATATTTATAGTATTAGCTGTTCTCAAACAATATTTTCAGACAAGAATTACTTGAGTTTTTGGTTTGATATCATATGACTTGGAAGACTTGGATTGTAGAGCAAAAGTCCTAAATAAAAACTTTATGCTGCGTTAATGTTGTTGTTTTGTTCTTTTTAAGCAGTGCTATGCTGGTATTTATTTACTGGATTTATAGATTTATTAATATTTTATAATTAGCTTTTATTTTCATGTTATCTGTTTTAATTTTAGTTTCAGGTTTAGTATTTCTATTAATTTAATTTATTTCAGTTTTATTAATTCTACACCTTCAAATGATTTTATGTAGTTTTTTTATTTTTTTATTTTATGTTTTATTTCAGCTTTATTTTAATGAACGCATGACTTTGGCATTCAGACTGCAGGTACACTGTCACAAAAAAAGGTACGTTGCTGTCACTGGGGCTGTACCCTAAGTTACAAAACCGAAAAGGTACTACTATGTACCTTTTAAGGTACTAATATATACCATTTAGGGGTGAGTAAGATACAAAGATGTACCTTTTCACTTTTGAACCTTAGGGTACCACCCCAGTGACAGCACTGTACCTTTTTTTTTGAGAGTGTAAATGTAGCCCAAATAATTTTTTTTTGCTCATATGAATCTCTGTAATCTGTTTTTTTTTTTTTTCATGAAAGTGTGAACAAAACATAGCACATGGAATCTAATCTTTTCGATTCTGATTTGTGCCACTTCCATATTTTGTCCTAAATCTGATACAGGTCAGATTTAGGACAAAATATGGAAAATATCTGTTTTGCAATGTCATTCTGAACAGTCACACTGTAAAAAAAAAAAAAAAAAAAAAACTGTAAAAAAAACGTTATTTTCTGGCAGCAGGGGCGCCAGAAAAAGTCTGTTTAAAAACAGAAAAATACTTACAGTTAATAATTACAGTTTATTACTGTTATTCTACACAACAATCTCCTTATAATACCATGAAATCTCTTACTTTTAACATACTTTAATTGTTACAATACAGTCCTACACCTCTTAAACACAGGAAAATTATATTTAAAGAATGCTAAAAAAGTTTAAGTACAGGTTATTACATGTATGCATATCAGAATTCATTTCACTTTTACATTACTCTAGAGTAGGGGTGGGCACTTCCACTGTCCTGCAGAGTTTAGCTCCAACCCTGATCAAACTCACATGCCTGCAGCCTTCTAATCCTGAAGACATGAATTAGCAGGTTGTGTTTGATTAGGGTTGGAGTTAAACTGCAGGACAGTGGCCCTCCAGGACTGGAAGTGCCCACCCCTGCTCTAGAGCAACATTTGTCACTATTCTGTGCTCATAGGAGTCACTTCAGAGATTTTACATGCCACATTTGCGAAAGGTAGTCAGTGAAGGATGGTGATAAGCTCATAAGTATTACAGTGACAACTCTAATCTCTAAAAAATGCTGGGTTAAAAATAACCCAACCTTTGTTTTAACTGTTTTAAACGAGCGGTTGGGTTAAATGTTTGCTTAAAACAACCCAATTGCGGAGTTTGTCCATTTTCAACCCAGCTTGTTTTTTTTTTTAACACAGCATTTTTTTAGAGTGTATATACAAGCAAAACAGGCTCATATCATAAATATTTAAAAACTCTGCTCTTTTTTTCGCATCCACGTCTTTGTTTTTGTTTTTATTTTGGCTGTGCATAACTTTGTGGGCTTCACAGCAGATCACTGTTGGAAAATCTCTACAGCAAAAGGCAAACCGGAAAATCTCTACAGCAAAACATTTTACTTAAATGTTCTCTGTGTTTACTTCCATATGACTCCGTGAAGTCTTTTTATTGTTCTTTTGCATATGCGTGTCAGTTCAGGACCATGATAGGTTCACACTGGAATTTGATATTGACCATATTTAAAACACCAATGTGAAAAGCTATACAAAATGTTCAGAACTGAGCAATAGGCCTGTATCGGAATTGAGCTATCGGGAAGCCCTGCTCCCCTTAGTTACTGCTGCTGACTCGGAAAAACAAACATAGTTGCAAATTGTATTACAATGACAGCTGTCAGTGTGAACACCTTGTTTGCCAATACATCTGAATTGAGCAGCCTTTCATTGTATAGAAAAGAGAAGCTCGAACATCTTACATAACTTTGTTTGTGTTATTACCAGGGTTATGTGTAGTTCTGTTTAGTTTTAACTTTTTAGTTTTGTTTTCAGTCAGTACATTATTCTCGTTTTACCTATGTTCTGTGCTCCCTACCACTGTGTGGCATCCCCTCTTCTTTTTAGTCTGCAAACAGTCTGCAAACGTCTGGGGACTGAGAAGACAAGTTGCTCAAGTTTAGGAATAGTAATGTTGTTCCATTCTTGTCTAATATAGGCTTCTAGTTGTTCAACTGTCTTAGGTCTTCTTTGTCGCACCTTCCTTTTTATGATGCGCCAAATGTTTTCTATGGGTGAAAGATCTGGACTGCAGGCTGCCCATTTTAGTACCCGGATCCTTCTTCTATGCAGCCATGATGTTGTAATAGATGCGGTATGTGGTCTGGCATTGTCATGTTTGAAAATGCAAGGTCTTCCCTGAGAGAGACGATGTCAGGATGCGGGCATATGTTGTTCTAGAATTTGTATATACCTTTCAGCATTGATGGTGCCTTTCCAGATGTGTAAGCTGCCCATGGCACACACACTCAGGCTTTTGAACTGAGCACTGATAACAACTTGGGTTGTCCTTGTCCTCTGTAGTCCAGATGAGATGGCTTCCCAGTTTTTTCAAACAGAACTTCAAATTTGGATTCGTCTGACCAGTTTTCCTCTTTTCCACAGTCCATTTAAATGAGCCTTGGCCCAGAGAAAACGCCTGCGCCTCTGGATCATGTTTAAATATGACTTCTTTTTTGACTTATAGAGTTTTAGCCGGCAACAGCGAATGTCACAGTGGATTGTGTTCACCGAAAATGTTTTCTGGACGTATTCCTGAGCTCATGTTGTGATTTCCATTACAGTATCATTCCTGTATGTGATGCAGTGCCCGATGTCTAAGTCTAAGGGCCCAATGATCACTGGCACCCAGTATGGTTTTCCGGCTGTGACACTTATGCACAGAGATTGTTCAAGATTCTCTGAATCTTTGGATGTTAACTTCAAACTCTTTGCAATTTTTCTCTGAGAAACTCTTTCTGATATTGGTTCACTATTTGCCGCTGCAGCATTCAGAGAATTGGTGATCCTCTGCCCATCTTGAGTTGTGAGAGACACTGTCACTCTAATAGGCTCTTTTTATACACAGTCATGTTGCCAATTTACCTAATATGTTGCAAATTGGTCCTCCAGCTGTTCCTTAAATTTACATTTAACTTTAACGGCCTCTTATTGCTACCTGTCCCAACTTTTTTGAAATCTGTAGCTCTCATGAAATCCAAAATGAGACAATAGTTGGTATGTTATCTATATTCTATTTTGAATAAAATTTATGAGATTTATAAATTATTGCATTTCTTTTTATTCACAATTGGTACAGTGTCCCAACTTTTTGGGAATCGGTTTTGTATGAGGTGAAGCAGTGCAGTCTCAAGAGAAGCCAGGTTATCCTAGTATTATTATTTTTTGTTGGTAATAAAAAAATCAGGTAGATTTAGCAATATAGCGGGTGTATGATGTATGTTATGACGAACTATATGCTTTTCTCCACTGAAGGTCTGATATTTTCAAAGCATTTCTAGGATACTGATTTTCTGAAGGCAACTGTTTGACTTGCGATGGTGAACGGGGACATGGTTTGTGTAACATTAGCACAACATTATTCGCTGTCAATATAAAAGCTTGCTTAAAAAGAACAAAACAACAACATTAACGCAGCATAAAGGTTTTATTCAGGACTTTGCTCAATATTCCAAGTCTCCTTAGTCAATTATAAGGCAAATCATATGAATTACCGTTATGTTTCCGACGCTGTAAAGAGTGATACCTTTTTGCAGCATTTACTACAGTAACTTGAGTAAAAGTTGACTGAGAAGGTCTCTGAGCTGGTGTGAGTGAGGGGAGGCGGGGATAATTTGCATGGGTGTAGAGTTACATTCAAGCTATTTTAAGGCATGAAAACATTTTTTTCACAGGAAAAAACATGTAAATTTGTCATTTTGGTGATCAAAGGTGAGTTTTAAGGGATAAAATGATTGACTACAGGGGGATTTTAAGCCCTGAGTTCTTTCTGTTCAGTGTTATTTCTGTTATGTATGCCTCTTTTCCACCAGAATGAACCGGGTGCTAGTTCAGAGCCAGTGCTAGTGCCAGTGCTAGTGCTAGTTGGTTCGACTGATGAGACTTCTAAGAACCGGTTTGCCTTTCCACATTAGAAAGTCACCACAGAGCCAGGTCTTGTGTCACTGTATACGTCTCATCTTTCTCAGCAATGCTAGCTAGGCAACGGGAAGCACAAACACACCAGATTTGTTCGAGATGCATTGGCGCTGCGCAGACCGATTGCCGTATGACATCAAACTACCATGCATGAGTGATTCAAAAGCATAAGGAGTCGCATGCTTTCGCTGTCCTTTGATGTCATGCGGGGATCATTCTGCACATAACGATGCATCTCAAACAAGCTTTCCATCCATAATGGTGAACGTTGCGGTACTACTGATGCTCATGTCTTCACGATCCTACATCAGCATCATCGATTCGGATCGCCAATGTCACGTGATTTCAGCAGTTTGGTGGTTTGACACGTGATCCGAATCATGAATCAATACGCTGATTCATAACGGTTCAAAACTTTCTTTTGAAATCGGCTTTGTAACGACGTCTTTAGTGCCTTTATGGGTCTTGAGAGAGGAAATGACATTGGTGTCAATGAAGGCCTTTCTGAGCCATCGGATTTCAACAAAAATATCTTCACTTGTGTTCCGAAGATGAACAGAGGTCTTACGGGTGTCAAGCGACATTAGGGTAAGTAATTAATGAGAGAATTTTTATTTTTGGGACAACCAATCCTTTAAGCCTTGTCTGTGAAACCAAGCTTACATCTGCTGTGGTTTGTGATTGTTGAGTTTACTAAATGCTACTTCCTTGAATGTCTTTGTTCCATGCGCGTTGTTAACCAATTCATCTCTGCGCCCCACCCGTGGGTCCAATATTGCATTATCATTCAATCATTTAAAATATGCTGCTGCAGAGCTGAAGAAGCCATACTGAATTGTGACAGACATATGATATGTATAGCATATATTAATAATACAATTAATATATTTTTCTCTATACATACTGTATTTTGCATCTATCCTGTGGATGAGCCCACAATGAATTTGCGCATCTGTCAGCGGTCCCACACGTGCTGCAAATTGATATTCCATTATTTCACGTATTATCTTAGATGAAAGGCTTTCTAATTCTACACAGAAAGAGTCAAACAAAGGAAAAGCAGCCCAGGGTCAGTAATGCCGCAAGCAGCGGGACTCCACCTCCTCCTCCACCTGTCACTCAGGAACCTCTCCGTCCGAAGCCCAATTAAATCTCTCCCCTCCACGTGAGCTGACCCCGCAGGCATGAATATGTATGAGAGCGAATGCAAATAAACCGCTTCACCGCTGTGAGCGTAAGGGCTCTGAGGAAGAGCATAACAAAGGGAAGGCCCACACTGGGCGTCAGAGACGCGGATGCCATCACTTCCCAGAATCATCACAGGCTGAACGGAACACGAAACCTGCCGAGACGTCCTGGCCGGCACGACGTGTGTGTGTGTGTTTGACCATTATCTGTACTACAAAAGCCTTTTAATGGCTCACTAGACAGCTGGCGTGCAGGAAAAGGACATCAAATGGAGTTAAACTTTTTAATGTGCTTGGTAAATATGGATCTGAAGGGACATCTTTTACCTAGGAGAGAAGAAAAGCCATGAATTATATATGAACTCCAGATATCGTTGAGTGGACCGATTCGGTTAAAGAACAATAGGCTATATACAGAACTGCTATTATTATAATAAAATCATTATCATTAGCAGTGATAGTAGCAGTAATGGCCACAGATTATACAATTCGCTCTCTGTGAAGGAATTAAATATAAAACTGTTCAGGTGTAAATGCTCGATTTCAAAGCCGCTGTTTGGAGGTCAGAATTAATACCCAAATAAAATAAGTAATAAGGGTGATGGCTTCATAGATAGTGACATTTAGTGCAGGAAAAGTGCCAAGTCGTCACAGCGTACAGGGGTGTGCTTGTAAATAATTAATCTTTGCTCTTCATGTCTACTTGTCAGTACAGACTGGGGGCTTGTATCCTGGCAACGCGCCATGGTTTCCACATGCTGCAGGGAGAGAGAGGCCCTCAGGGGGGAGCCAATCATCTCTCTGCCTGAAGCTGAAACATCAACGCACACACACATGCACACATATATGCAAGCGCAGGCTTACTCACGCAGAGAGAGCCGACTATGTATGTACATATGCTACCGTAAACCGGATACACGCACACACATGCGCGCGTGCTAAGTGTTATGTTCTGTTTCCTTCTGGCTTTATTCCTTAGACATCTTCATTTCACAGGCATATCTCAGACCGGCGTCATTCATATTTTAGCATGGCTGCTTGGCTTACACCCGTCTTGTACAAGGCAGACTAAAATACAGCCATTTTTATTTTCTTAGTCCCTTTAAATGACTCGGCGAATGCTACAATATGAAATAAGTGCATAACAAAGAAAATAATAAAGCCACACTCATTTTTCAGCCATAAAGGAAATCTTTAAGAAATTCTTTAAAAAAAAGAGGACACTTATAAAACTTTATTTTAAGGCGATGTACTCATTATATATACATATATATACAGTTGTGGTCAAAATTGTTGGCACCCCTGGTAAATAAGATCAAATATGGCTGTAAAAAAAATCTGCATTGTTTATCCTTTTGAGCTTTTATTTAAAAAAATCACAAAAATCCAACCTTTCATTTAAGTAAAATAATTGAATTGTGTATGGTGTAAATCACATTATGAAATAAATGCTTTTCTCTAAAACACATTAACCACAATTGCCCCTAGAATTTTAAATGAGTAAAAAATCTCTGAAGTATATTTACATTAATATTTACTTTTTTTTAGCACACCAGGGTGACAAGGAACATGAAATTGTCCAGCTATGATGTCTTGTTTCACAGGAGTATAAATATAAGGAGGCATAAAAGCCTAATTCCCTTAATCATTTATCACAATGAGTGAAACCAAAGAATATAGTTCTGATGTGCAGCAAAAGATTTTTGAGCTTCACTAAATAGAAAGCGGCTGTAGGAAAATAGCTAAAGCATTGAAAATCCCCATTTCCTCCATCAGGGCAATAGTTAAGAAGCTCCATTTAACTAAAGATGTTAAAAATCTGCCTTAAGGAGGACCTGTGTGTATATTGTCCTAATACACGGCGAGGAGGAACGTTTGAGTGCACAAAGACTCTCCAAAGATCACAGATGGAGAATCGCAGAGATTAGTTGAATCTTAAGGTCAGAGAGCCTAAAAAAAAAAATCAAACAACCCCTACATCACCACATGTTGTTTGGGAGGGATTCAAGAAAAATCCTCCTCGCTCATCCATAAACAAACTCCAGCATATTCAGTTGTCAGACACGACTGGAAAGTCAAAAGGGACCTGGTTCTGTGGTCATTTTGGCTGCAAATCTACCAGATGGGTTTGGTGCAAACAGGGATAAAAAGTACCCCATGCCCACGGCTAAAAATACCACTGGATCTTTAATTTTGTCAGCCTGTTTTTTTTGCTGGAGGTCCTGGACATCTTGTTCAGATACATGGTATCATGGATTCTAGCAAAAACCAAGGATAAAAAAATCAAAACCTGATGGATTCTGCTAGAAATCTTATAATGGGCTGTGGTTGGATCTCACATGAGGGCAACGATCCAAAACAAACATCAAAATCAACACACAAATGTGTCACTGAACACAAAATGAAGCTTCTGCCATGACCATCCCAGTTTCCTGACATGAACCCTATATAAGATGTGTGGCTGAACTGAAGAGAAGAAGCACCAACATGGACCTGGAAATCTGAAGGATATGGAGAGATTCAGTATGGAGGAATGGTCTCTGATCTCTTGTCAGGTGTTCTCCAAACTCATCAGGCATTATAGAAGAAGTCTCAGAGCTGTTATCTTGGGAAAAGGAGGTTGCTAAAAGTATTTAAAAAAAGGGTACCAACAATTGTGGCCAACGTGTTTTGGAGAAAAGCATTTATTTCATAATGTGATTTACCTCCCATTTTCAATTATTTTACTTTAATGAAAGGTTGGATTTTTGTGATTTTTTAAATAAAAGATCAAAAGGATAAACAATGCAGATTTATTTATTTTTTACAGCCATATTTAATCATATTTACCAGGGGTACCAACAGTTTTGACCACGACTGTAGTTAATGTATATATATATACTCTTAAAAGTGATTGTTCATTTACTGACTATCATGTCGCTCCAAACCCGTAAGACCTTCGTTCATCTTCGGAACACAAATGAAGATATTTTTGATAAAGTCCAAGTGTCCTCTGATCCCTCCATTCACAGCTATTTAATGAACACTTTCAAGGCCCAAAAAGGTAGTAAAGACATTGTTCAAATAGTCCATGTTGCTACAGTTGTTCAACCTAATTTTGTGAAGCGACAAGAATCCTCTCTGGATTGGAAATGTATGACTTTATTCAATGATTTCTTCTAGCCTGTGTCAGACTCTTGTTGACGTAGTGTAAACAGTGCCCTTCAGAGTTCTACGGCAGAACGAGTCGTGCGCATGCGTCGTGGTGCTCACGTGAATAGAGTCGGCCAATGGTAAGCCAGCGTTCTGGAAGCTGCACTGCTTACACTGCTTCAACAGCAAGAGTCTGACACAGGCTAGAAGAAATTGTTGAATAAAGTCGTTATTTTGTTTGTTTTTTGCACACAAAAAAAGTATTCTCATAGCTTCACAACATAAAGGTTGAACCACTGGAGTCACATGGACAATTTTAACAATGTCTTTACTACCTTTCTGGGCCTTGAAAGTGTTAATTAAATTGCTGGAGGGGTCAGAGAGCTCTCGGGTTTCATTAAAAAATATCTTAATTTGTGTTCCAAAGATGAACGAAGGTCTTACGGATTTGGAAAGACATGAGAGAAAGTAATTAATGACAAAATTGACATTTTTGGGTGAACTAACACTTTAAGATTTGACGTACACTGCAAGTGCACTTCCGGGTGCACTTTATTTTAAGGTACCTTTGTTACAGTGTAATTAAATACTGAGTAATATTAGTTGCATGCAATTGTGCAAATTTTTTATTTTTTACCATATTAACTACACGTAACATTGTGACTGTCAAATAAAGTGTTACAGCACATTCAATAAAATGAATCACACTTCTCCTTTATAAGAGCTTTGTTGTGAATTCCTCGTTGAAATAAAGCATCTTATTTCAAAGGGGTCACAAAAGAAGTTCTCTGGCCTTTACACATAGGTAATTGTGTTGAGTTCACCCTCATGTCAATGCCAACCATAAGACGCTTCTCAAAGGGGTCAAACTTTCCAGTAATAGTTGCGTAACATCCCAAGAACAAACAGAAGCCAAATCCCACTGACGTAACCACATAACCAGTTTTTAATAACCAGTCTTTAGTGTCAGATAGCCAAAACTCACTTCGCACACATTCACCATTCAGTCCCAGGATTCTAATTAGGCAGTGAGAGCTGCTTCTGTCTCTCCAGAGTCCCAGACAACAGAAACGTCCAACTCTGTGCTGCAATAGGCAATTAAATGTCATTATTTTAGCCTTCAAAAATTAATAATTTGCACATAGGAGAGGTTTGAAGATTAATGTTATAATGAGACAGAAAACCTGGCACATTAGTGCAGTCCTTCCAAACGAAAACGATGTTCATTTTTCTTTTCACTATGGACAATAATACTCGGCCTATATGGAGAAGACAATATTGACTTTGAATGGAAGAGCGGAGAGACGATCAGTGGAATTCCAAAATTTCATAGCTTCTATTCCGTGATACTGATCGTAAGGTTAGATGCGTGTATGTATGAGAGCATTAAGTGCCCCTGCCTCGAGGCTGTGTGTGTATGTGTGTGTGTTTTCGAGGACCCAGTAAAGGCCTGCCTCCTGGGTCAGCCTCATTAAAATTCTAATGGCTTCTCGGCTACATGCAAATGGCTCTAATGGCAAAGCAGAGAGAGAGAGAGAGAGAGAGAGAGAGAGAGAGAGAGAGAGAGAGAGAGAGAGAGAGAGAGAGAGAGAGAGAGAGAGAGAGAGAGAGAGAGAGAGAGAGAGAGAGAGAGAGAAATAATTCAAAATTAGATTCATGTTTTTTTTTAGCAAACATCAAGAGGGACAGTGTCTGTCTTAGCTCATATGTATGTGTACAAGTGGCATATTGTTGTTTAGTCAAAGTGTTCAGCTCTAAGCCGTGAAGACAGTTTGACTGTGCTGCTTAAATGATACTGGAACATTGATGGAAGACCATATTTCATTTCAAGAGTTGCGTTTTAAATCCTTAATGCTCCTTAATGTGCAGTTGAATCATAATGCTGCAAAGCCTATTATTTTTCACATACATTTGTTTTCCAACAAGCAAATATGCAGAGAAAAACAATTCATAGCTTTGTTTGGTAAAACTATACAGTATGGTTCAAATTAGTTAATATGAAATATGAAAAATACAAATGTGAACATTTACTAATACATAAATTAGTGTCTGTTAATTGACCTGAGCGAACATTAACAAACAATGAAAAGTTGTATTACAAAGATTAATAAAAACTGTGACACTTACATGTATTAGTTATTGTTAGTTAATGCATTAACAATTCCATTAACCCTTTGTTTTATAGATGTTACCTTCGATAACCTTCTAAAAACTTTTTACAGTGTACTTTATAGTGTTTTGTCTTCTGGTAAACACAGAAAATATTTAGAAAAAAAAATCTCACAGAAGAAAGAAAGTCTTTAAAAAGAGTATTTAATTGTTGTTGGTTTTTTTTTTTTTTTTTTGGGAGGGGCGGACGATTCCTTGAAAATTCCTTGAAAAACGATCCCGACATCCACTGTATTTTTGAACAGTCGCATAAAGAATGATTTCATTAATTGGCAATCAAGCACAGCCTGTGCAATTGTCTGCTCGTCGACTCAACATGGCTGAAATTCTCAGTTACCACAGCGATAAAACGCCCGGTGATGGCATTTCATTCAGAGAATCAAATGAGAAAACAAACCACAAAGCAAGGGCTGTTTATTCAAGTTTATGCACGGGGAGATGCTGAGCGAGAGAGAATAGTATGGAGAGCGAGAGTTTAAAATACATTCTTCCCAGTGTGTGTGATCCCTGCAGTGAAAGCATATCTCTAGCTGCCAGCGCTCCGCTATTGAACTCTGTGTCAGAGCGCTGGAGTTCTCTTGTGCTTGCAGCTGTGGGGCTGAAGTGTTGTTTCCCAGCAAGTGAGCCAAACACTGTCCCTCAGCTTAAAGACCCCCCAAACACACACACACACACACACACACACACACACGCGCACACACACACACGCGCACACACACACACGCGCACACACACACGCGCGCGCGCACACACAGACATGCACACACAGAGTGAGCACAATGGATTCAGAAAGGGCTCTCATCTGAAGAGTGCTGGCTTCTGTCTTTGAGTGTCAATTCTGTGTTCTTTTTCCCAGGCTGGATTCCTCTAGTTGGGAGACAGTTGAAGGGGCTTAGGCCTTGATTTTCATCTTCATGTAAGCTTGTATTACTCATTTCTGTTTGTGAAGGGCTGACTGATGGACTTGAATGACGTTTCAGAGCTCTTAATTTGAGTCTCGATTTAGACTCAGAATAAACCATAACATTAACGGTAGTTCCATTTTTACTGTTATATGTATTATTTGGCAGACACTCTAGCCAATATGAAATCCATTTGCAATTCATTTAACTTTCAGAGAAAAACAGGATACTCAATGAGGAAAAATTGTAGGATTGGAGTCGCTTTTTTCCATCAGCAAAAAACTAAATGTTTTACCACACTATTAGGCCAGTGTAATGTGTTGTACATACCTTACACTTTAAACCAACATTTCAAGGTCTGAGATTATGCAAAATGTGTAAGTATGCATACTTTGTTAAAAACACATAAAATACTATATAACATCCCAAGATTCAGAGAATCTGAAACAATCTCTGTGCGTAAGTGTCACGGCCGGAAAACCATACTGGGTGCCCGTGATCATTGGGCCCTTAGACTTAGACATCGGGCACTGCATCACATACAGGAATGATACTGTAATGGAAATCACAACATGGGCTCAGGAATACGTCCAGAAAATATTGTCAGTGAACACAATCCACTGTGCCATTCGTCGTTGCCGGCTAAAACTCTATAGGTCAAAAAAGAAGTCATATCTTTATCCAGAAGTGCAGGCTTTTTTTGGGTCAAGACTCATTTAAAATGGACTGTGGCAAAGTGGAAACCTGTTCTGTGGTAAGACGAATCAAATTTTGAAGCTCTTTTTGGAAAACTGGGACACCATGTCTTCTGGACTAAAGAGAACAATGACAACCTAAGTTATCCGTGCTCATTTCAGAAGCCTGTATCTCTGATGGTATGGGGATGCATGCGTGTGTGTGCCATGGGCAGCTTACACATCTGGAAAGGCACAATCGATGCTGAAAGGTATATACAAATTCTAGAACAACATATGCTCCCATCCTGACATCGTCTCTCTCAGGGGAGACCTTGCATTTTCCAACATGACAATGCCAGACCATATACCGCATCTATTACAACATCATGGCTGCGTAGAAGAAGGATCCGGGTACTGAAATGGCCAGCCTATAGTCCAGATCTTTTACCCATAGAAAACATTTGGCGCATCATAAAAAGGAAGGTGCGACAAAGAAGACCTAAGACAGTTGAACAACTAGAAGCCTATATTAGACAAGAATGGAACAACATTACTATTCCTAAACTTGAGTAACTTGTCTCCTCAGTCCCCAGATGTTTGCAGACTGTCAAATAGATACATCTATGATAGATATTGATATAGACATAGATATGTCATCTATGTTGTATTCTGAATAAAATATAGAAATTTGAAAATTCCACATAATTGCATTCTGCTTTTAATTACAATTTGTACTTGTTTTGGAATCGGGTTTGTACTATTAATCTAAAATATATGATGTGATTTCTGGGGATGTCGTGTTTGGCTTTAATTTATAAATTATGCACTAATTTGTAACTTTTACTTGCAATTTTGTTTTTACAGTATTTTACATTAAAATTACATTTATGTCATTGTAAACATTTTACAGTTTTTCACTATATGGTAACGTAAATTATATTTAACTAATTTATATGTTTTTACGCATTTTTAACTTTTGTTCACTAAAAATTGCAAATTTATTTTACAATGCACCGTACACTACATGAAAGTCGTTTCAATGATGGAGCAACTTTTTAATGAACTTGTTTTTTTTTCAATTAACAAGTGAATTGTTCACGAAAACAGGCACTTGTTTTAAGAGAGTAAATGGGGACAATTTTATGTTGACTTTAAATGTGACTTTGAACTGCATTCATGGCTTACATTTTAGTTTCCTTGTTATTCAAACTCATGACGGTAGCATTGCTAGCATCACGGTCTACTAGTTTAGCTATATAAACAATATGGGATTTCAAACATCACACCCATTAAGACTCATCAAGTCTCAAAATACCAATTTGTGAAGACATTCTCGATTCAATATTCAACATAAAGCAGAATGGTCTTCTCTACAAACCCTCTGGCTTTGTTAAGAATTTAATTCCTATCCACTCATATTCAAACACTTATCTATTATACCGGTGGGTAACATGGGCCATTAGGACTCACTGGGCAGAACAGCTATTATGAACTTCATTTCAAACCGCCTCCAGCAGAAGTTCAGTGCCACTGGATAATTCATTTCTGCAGCAAAGTGACAAATGTCTACATTTTAAGAAACCTTGGGTTCATATCAATGGCCATGTTAAAGACTCAAAGGTGCCAATCTTCAATCCGTTCCTTGTTTTGTGTCTTACCACCATGGCTCAGAGGTTGTTGTGGTTTCTCATCAGTCCTGTTGTCTCTGGTGCATCTGTGCCTGTCAGTAGGTGGTCAGCACACCTCAATCTGCCCACTCTGGACCTTCAACCTGACCTGCATGGTTTCAGCTTCTCCTGACATGTTCATAAATCCAGGCGTGGATGGCATGTGAAGATGAACACGCGGCAGACATTTCACCTGCTGTCTACACACAGCCCATGCCCTGCAGAAAACCTCCCCTCCTGTGGATTTGGTTACGGAGAGCTTTTCTGACAAGGACGTTGCGTTCGATATAGGGTCAGAAATGAACTTTTCCACAGAGGCATTGTCCTTTATGTGAAATATAACCAAATGCTTCATGTTATCAAAATACTAAAAAAAAAAAAAAAACTAATCAAGAATAAACTAAACTTAAAAAAATGTAAAAAATAAAATAAATAAATAAAAAAAAATCTTATCTTAACTCTTGACAAATATTTGAGAAGCTAATTCAATCATTTAAATTTAAATGATCAACTTAAATATTTTTTGTCTTGGAAACTTGGCTAGCTTTAACTATCTAATTCAATAAATGCTACCTTGCTAATTAGTAACACAACTGATAGCATTAGCATAGTATACCACTTCCTGAATGAGAACAGGAACATAAAACATTTAACATACTGTATATTTTCTCAAACTAAGCTCATGCTTCACTCGTCACCATGATGGTAGTCTCAGCCTCAGACATCACGCCCACGGACTATTGGCTGAACGTCTGATGCATATGGCACACTTATCTGGAAACACTTAAGAAGTTTCAAAGACGTCATCTGATTCTACAGGACGTCTCTGCGAGAAGTGTGCACTGCATTCTTTAAAGGTGAAGTCATGAACTGGCTTTATTTATAAGTGGCTTTTTTATACTGTTTTCTGTGGTCAAGTAATAACGTTTGTGTGGTTTTTACATTCAAAAACATCTTAATGTTTAAGTAATATGGCTATTTTTTCAACCCATTCTCACTCCCAAGGCGTCAAAAACCGAAGCATGGTCAAGTGCCTTCCGCGTCACAATTAAGACGCTAAAGGTGCCCCAAGGCGTCATGTTTCGACGCGCTGGGTGTTCCATTCATTTCAGTGAGAAACCTTTGGCGTCATACACAGACGCGCTGGGAATTAGTAATGTTATCGCCATGGTGAAATTGTATTAGTTTATAATTTTGCCATTATGACATGCTGGAGTGTGTTTTCAATTTAATCAGCAAGCATAATTTTATTTACATTTATTTTATTTACGCTATTTAGACATGCTTAACATGTAACCCAACCCCATCCCATCCCTAAACCTACCCATTTGTCTGAACATGATATAAAACACAGGATATAGCCTGACATATACGACTGCATACACGAGTTATTCAAAAAAGTTAAATAATCCAAGTTTTCCGAGGCCAAACGATTGATTTGTATGAAGAAAATCCCCAAAAGCGATCGGCATCTCCATCCGCAGAAGATCATCAACAAACACAATCAAATTTCAAATATTGGCGCCGGTTACGTGAGATTTCATAGTGAAATTGCATTGGCTCTCGTATGTCTTGTGACCAATTGCGTCATTACGTCAGCATTGATTGTAAAATGTCATTGGCTCTCGTGTGTCTTGTGACCGATTGCGTCATGCTCAGGAGTCTTTTGAATTATTTGAATGAGAAATGAATGAGTTCGTTCACGAGGCAGCTGGATCATCATTTCAGCGATTAAAACATCAAGATCGACTCTGTTCTTCACATGAAGATATCGTATGACTTCAGAAGACTTGGAATGCAACATGAGTTAATACTTTTATACTGCTTTGGTCAGTTTTTGCAATAAATACCTGTGACTGTACATTTATTTGCCTGTTATGTGTTTTATATTGTTTAGATATGGGTAGGTTTAGGGTAGGAGTGGAGTTAGTTGCTCCAAAATATAAAAGTAGCCTTTAAATATTAATAAAATCATGTCTGCTTTTATAAACGCAAATAATTAAATGCGTCTGTTTATGACGCCAAAGGTTTATGATTGTAATGAATGGAGCACCCAGCGCGTCGCAAAATGACGCCCAGGGGCACCTTTAGCGTCTTAATTGTGACGCGGAAGGCACTTGACCATGCTTCGGATTTTGACGCCTTGGGAGTGAGAACGGGTTGATTTTTTGCATGGTTTTGAGGCTCTCTCTTGAACTCTCAGCTTTAATGGCCATGCCGAACTGTGGACTTGGAAGTAAATGCCCACGACAAGGATTGGATGAGATTTGCATATTTAAATAGCTTCTTCTCCCCTCTCAGTACACATAAGGGAGGGACTATTTTGAAAACGGCAACGGGAATGATTCGCTCACAGGGCTCGCAAAACATCTTTCTTAAACAAACACAATGTCTCATCCCCCTGTGACTGATTGAAGATTTTTTAGTTATTTCATATTTATTTAATTATTAATATTTCGTACTTTTGCTATTTCGAGGCATTATGATTAGTTGCGATTATTGGAGTGAAGTTGCCATGGTGATAGTGGCGCTGCTGTAATGAAATGAGATCATGTAGAGGGCAGCAGGGAACGTCGTCATCCGTGCTTTAGTTTCATCATCATGAAAAGGTCATGATGTAAAAAGAAAAAAGAGGAAATATAAAAAAAGGAAGCAAAATATACAGGTATGTTAGCCTACTTATTGATTACTTGTTCTGTACTAAGCTGGTCGCTCTATCATAACGTTGAGCAAAACATTACACTGAATATTAGTACTGGACGGACCACACGCCATGCTCATTTCAGGTGCAGAACATTATAGCATAGTTCATTTGAATAAAAAAAAACATTACATCAGAGATAGCTGTTTAGTGTAAATTGATCAAGTAATACTGTCATAACCATGGGAGTCACTAGGCCGTTTTTTATAAACTTATGCCTCATCCCCCCCTAAAAAAATATGTGATAATATGTGCAAGATATGAATCTTGCCTAGGGTGCCAGAAAGGCTAGAAACGGCCCTGGCTACATATGTTCATGAATTATATATTTATATTAAATATGTAATCGAAGTGTTGTAGGATCCAACTTTCTTATCATAATGCAGATACCATCAAAAAACAAACAAACATGGAAAATACATCTAATTTCACAAATTTTGTTCTGATATAGGCTATTGTCAAATGTTTCTTACAGCCCATTTCAACAACACAAACAAAAATCTATTTACCGTAGTAAACTATTGTGTGTAAAATATTGTTTTGGACTTGTTTTGACTAGATTTACATTTTTTAGCCCAGTCAACATTTGCAATTCTAAAAGTTAACTGGATTTGAAAATATCAATTAATTCAATGTTTTTCAAATATATTTGTGCAGACTTAATATAATATGTCTTATTAACCAACCACAAGTAAGAAAATTAGTTCAACAGTTTGCTCTTCCAACATTTTATTAATTGGCGTTTTTAGAGTGTGAGCCTGATGTCAATAAAAGCTTTTCTTTGACTAATAAGGAAGTTTTCAGCTCCGAAAACTTACAAGATATTCTTATCATGATGAACGTTTATATATCAAAGGCTCAAGAGAAAGTTGATTTCTAAATTCATCACCCCTTTAAACGATCCGCCAGATGAAAACTAGACTAAAACGCTCAGGCATTTATTTGGATAAAGCTTGACTGAACAAAATCAGGACGACTAAATAGGATAAAGAGCACATTTGATACAGGACAAAGACTGAGTAAAAAAATAGCTGACAAAATTAACACTAGTGATTGGTTGTAATGTTGCAAAAATGCATAAAAATACTTCTGATGCAACTTGAGCGCTGGATTACTTTTCATTCATTTTCACATTTAATTTACTCATGATAGTTATAATAGATTTAGTTCAATTGTTCACGGGCAGTTTTTGGCTCATCTTGAATCTTGGGGGGCATTTTTGCCCCAAGCCCCATTCATTTTCTCTCATTTACTTCACTCCTTGCTCTCATTTATTTGAATTCTGCACCTCCCCCAGTTTAGCACCTCCAATAAAGCATTATTCGTGGCCATACCCTGTAGTGATGTGATCTGCTACCCTACCAGGTGAGAATGAGGGATGCATCTGCCATCAGCGCACTCAAGAACTCACACCTGCGAATGCAACCGCATTGACCTGGCAACTGCCATGAGAGCATTTGGTTGTCAACACCGGATGCCTCTCCATCTGTTGGCCCAGCAGAGAGCTTCGCTCGGCCCAGGAAGGGCTCGGGGAGTGTGAACCTGCTGAATTTGACCGTGTTGCCCAGCATGGCACCATAGGTGGGCTGTCAGGCCGATGTCTTACATGGACCTGACTTCTGGTGCCTTTGAACGTTGACCCGTTTAGCTTGTTCTTGATTTCAGTGCTTGTCAAAGTCAAATGAGGACCAGCAAGGGTGTTTGAGACCTTGTTGACTTTGAGAGGATGTGAAGACAATCAGAAAAAATGACATCCTCTTTATAGTTCTCACTGATTCAAGATCAGAAGCTGTTGTACATAATTTTCTTGAATTATTCAGGGGCCCGTTAACACAACAGCTCTTTCGACTTAAAACGGAACATTTTGTATGCGTTTTGGTCGTTCCTTTACATGACAATGGCGTTTTGGGGACTTGAAAATGCAAGTTTGTGAATATGATATCGTTATTGTCTTTGTGTAAACAGCAATAAGGTGAATTTGTGAAAAGGGTGACATCATGGGCATGCGTATTACGTGTTCAATAGGTTCGTAGTGTTTCTTTACAAAGTGACATCGCCATCTACTGGCCTGGCATGAATAATACGTAATAAGCGTTTTAGTCGCTTTCGCAGATTCGCGTACACAGGGATCATTTTGACAAGGTTGTCGCAATACGCAAAAAGCAAAGGAAATTTAGTTGTTTTTGTTTTTAGTACATTGTCACTGTGTAAACGTACCCGTTGTTTTGTCATAGTTTTGTTGAACATATCTTTGTAAATTAGTAGTCAACTAAAAATTGTTTTCTTTTTACAGATGACAATGTTATCAAAACAATTCACACGGATCTATAAAAATGACTAATAACTGTATTGTGCATGCCAGACAAGTAGTTGGCAATCTCATTTTGTGTAGAAAGGCTATACGTGCCGGCGCACATACACATTTTTTTTTTTACTACAGTGCACTCGAGGCGATAGCACATGACTATAGACACAAATTACATAATCTATTACTTTTTGTCAAATTTTCATTCTAAGGATGTTAATCTTGATAATACTGTATTAATACTTTGTCTCCTGGGTAAATCTCATGTTCTCAAAACCAGAACCATTCACTGTAATCCCAATTTTAGGGTGCTTTCACACCTGCCATATTTAGTTCAGTTGAATTGTACTTGAGTTTGTTTCCCTCTTTGGTGCGGTTCGTCAGGTGTGAAAGCAGTAATTGCACTCGGGTGAGCACCAAAAGCAGACCAAACAAGCTTCTCTTCAAGGTGGTCTCGGTAAGATTTCAAACGAACTCTGGAGCGGTTTGTTTGTGGTGAGAACGTGATCCGACCTTGAATAGAACTAACTGCAAAAATACTGATCATTTTTGGACTAAACCAGCTGCCGTAGTTAGCTGCGCTGCCATTATGTACATGACCAGGGGCGTGGGACTGGGGGGATAAAGGGTACTGAGTAACCAGGGCCTGAGGCAGGGGGGGGCCTTAGAAGTCAGTTTTCTATACATACACATACATGGTACGGGGGCCCAGCAAGATGGTTTGTACCCAGGGCCTAAAATTTGGTGCTACGCCCCTGTACATGACATTACCTGATAGATCGTTGGCAATATTTTCGGAAGATAAGCATGTCAGAGTTGAGAGTAATTAATGCACGCCTCTGCTTGAAGTGACGAGTGATGCACGCTCGCCTTTTGCCGTGCATTAGAACGTTGTTTTCAAGTCGCATCCGCTTTTCATTATAGAAATGTATTGTTTGCATACTGTGGTAAAAACACATTATGTAGTAGATTATGGCCAGGGACAAAACCAGGCCGCGTAGTCGTCTCTCCATAGATGTGGAGTTTGCTGGCTTTTCCCATAGACTGTAAAAAAAATACATGGAAAATGCACTTTTCCCACACGTAAATTCTGTCCAATCGAAATGCAGTTTAGTAAATACACCATGGACAATGAGGGATGTGGATGTTGTCACGTGCCTGCGTTTTGGGTCGTTTCAACTGGTTCTGACCAAAGCAATCAGTGTGGTGTGAAAAGGAACCAAAAAAGCTGAAAAATGCAACAATGTATAATTGTCTGCCTATGGTTCGGACCAAATGAACCGAACTAGAGATGTAAAAGCACCCTTAGAATGTTCTTCTCTGATATAATGTCATACTTTTCTTCCTTTAAGAAAATGCCAAAACCTTTAAACACGAAAGCTTTGAAAACATATTTAATCTTTGAGTCTGTTGTAAGGAACCTTTCATTTATTATGAATTATACAAATTATACTCCAACTTACTATTAATATTTCTTACTGTTAATATCTGTACCCTTTCATTTGCAAAAAAAGCCTATAGACTAGACCCGTGAAACGCATGTGCATGAAGTCACCATTTTCACAGATTCACATTTTTGTAGTTTACACGGAGATGATGATCTGAGAGTGTTACTTTCAAAAACTTTCCTTTTTAGGCCATCAAAACACTGTTGTTATAAATGGGCAAAGCATATAAAAAGTCTTCCATTTTCAGTTAAAAACAGTGTTGTGTAAACTTTCCTTAGTCAATAGAAATAACATTATAATTGACGAAAGTGTGCAAAATTAAACCAAATATTCAATGATTTTATATACATTATTTAAACATATTAACATTTAACTAACACATGAAACCTAACATTGTTTTAAGATTCAAATGAGTATGCTTCTGTTATAGGCAAATCATGTTGTAATAACATTTTAATAACATTAATAACAGTAATTTAGATGAGATTTAGTTAGTTGTTACAGAAAAAGTACTTACAATGTGGCACACTACTTCACAATCGCATAATTCCCTACTATTTAGTAAATGAAAGCGGTATGTGACAAAAATAAGTCACAGTACTCATAAAACAGTATGCGAAACGTACCCGCATGACCTACTTCTTCCAGCGATATTCAGAAGTGTGTGTATGAAATGAAAGTGAAATGATGTAACTGATGCTGTTAGGTCACATGATAATGACAGTATGGCGAATGTAGTACGTCCAGATTACATTGACTACACTTATACTAGAACATACTTTTTTAGCGGCCGTGAAGGTGTTACATATTTAAAGTTCTGTCAGGTCTATTAAGTCAAGAACAATTTTTGAATAAATTGCAATTCAAGTTGATAATTCTGAATGAATGTTTTGGCGGTATGGCTCTGTTCAGGGAGTCCTCTGACCTTTCATGAGCACCATGAAATAGCAGAGAGTCAGAGGACAGCAGCAGCATTAGGGAACGCTCGCATAGTTTAGGGCTGTGAGAGCTGAACTATTCCCCCTAAGAACAGAGCAGCAACCATGACAAAGTAAAATGCCACGTTATACACGACATGGAGGAGCTGGGGAGGTGGTGGGCAGCAAAGAGCTAGCAACAGCAGTTTAGGAGCGAACTGAATCTGTTTGAAGATACGCGCTGTTTATATCATAGCCATTAGCAGCGAGGGGAGTTTGAACAGCTGATGCACTGATGCAAATCAGCTGATGCATCTCAGCTGAGCAGAACCAGCTGATGAGACCAAATAGCGGTAGCAGCGTCTTGACTACCTAGCCTGCCAGAACTGACGCTTACGCTCAATTAAGTATCTACTCAAGAGAGTACATAATTTAGGATGCCGCCCATGTCTCTTTGCCAATCTACTGCTGTTCATAGCCTGATGTGGTCATACTCAGTTCTAGTCAGAATATGAGTCTGAAACTGCTCCATTGGGCTGTAATTATGATTTCAACCGAACCAGGAAAGACATCAATTGGATGACTTGCAAACAATCCGAGCAACACAGTGACGTATAACGTTAGTTGTCAAATGTCAACAGAACTCAACTGCACTGAGTTGCCAAGTCTGCGGTTTTTGCCGCGGGTTGCAGTGACCTCAATTATGTGATATATAGACCCAGGAATGCAAATTTTAGCAGACAACCATGCCAAAATATCACATTTTACCCCCCAAGGTGGCTAGTAGGTGGGATATGTTGTAAAAACTGTAAAAACCCTGTCTGCACACATACTGGAATAAGTTACGTTAGAAGAAAAAGATTTGTGTAAACGATCTTTGCCGATGTTGTAAAAAAAGAATTTAAGCATACACAGAGTACTTACCAACATGATCATCTTTCTGAGAGAAATAGTGAAGGTGAATGCATATACGAACAAGCTCTCCGTTTAGGATTTGAACAAATTCAACCCAAGCTCCTTTGATGACGTGCATGATTATGTACAGTTTATCATCTGTCCGCCATCGTCTAAAGCCCGCCCTGAAAATTTGATTGGCATAATTACTCCTCTATGGATCAAATCCAGACTGAACCGCCTGAGCTAAAATGTTGTGGGCGGGGCTGAGTTCGGCTGGCATCCAGGCTACTGCTCAACCCGTTCTCACTCCCAAGGCGTCAAAATCCGAAGCATAGTCAAGTGCCTTCCGCGTCACAATTAAGACGCTAAAGGTGCCCCTGGGCGTCATTTTGCGACGCGCTGGGTGCTCCATTCATTACAATGATAAACCTTTGGCGTCATAAACATTTAATAATTTGCGTTTATAAAAGCAGACATGATTTTATTAATATTTAAAGGCTACTTTTATATTTTGGAGCAACTAACTCCACTCCTACCCTAAACCTACCCACATCTAAACAATATAAAACACATAACAGGCAAATAAATGTACAGTCACAAGTATTTATTGCAAAAACTGACCAAAGCATTATAAAAGTATTAACTCATGTTCCATTCCAAGTCTTCTGAAGTCATACGATATCTTCATGTGAAGAACTGAGTCGATCTTGATGTTTTAATCGCTGAAATGATGATCCCGCTGCCCCGTGAACGAAGTCATTCATAACTCATTCAAATAATTCAAAAGACTCCTGAGCATGACGCAATCGGTCACAAGACACACGAGAGCCAATGACATTTTACAATCAATGCTGACGTAATGACGCAATTGGTCACAAGACATACGAGAACCAATGCAATTTCACTATGAAATCTCACGTAACGGGCGGCAATATTTGAAATTTGATGTGTTTGTTGATGATCTTCAGCGGATGGAGATGCTGATCGCTTTTGGGGATTTTCTTCATACAAATCAATCGTTTGGCCTCGGAAAACTTGGATTATTTAACTTTTTTTAATAACTCGTGGATGCAGTCGTATTATATCCTGTGTTTTATATCATGTTCACACAAATGGGTAGGTTTAGGGATGGGATGGGGTTGGGTTAGATGTTAAGCATGTCTAAATAGCGTAAATAAAATAAATGTAAATAAAATTATGCTTGCTGATTAAATTGAAAAACACACTCCAACATGTCATAATGGCAAAATTATAAACTAATACAATTTCACCATGACGATAACATTACTAATACCCAGTGCGTCTGTGTATGACGCCAAAGGTTTCTCACTGAAATGAATGGAACACCCTGCGCGTCGAAACATGACGCCTTGGGGTACCTTTAGCATCTTTATTGTGACTGGAAGGCACTTGACCATGCTTCGGTTTTTGACGCCTTGGGAGTGAGAATGGGTTGCACTGCTGTAATGCTTTTTTATTCCTAACTTTGTAGGCTCCCCTTAGGGAAAGGGGTTCTGGCTCAAGCATGGTCGTATAACAATACGATTGGATTATTTTTATAATGTGTAGAAACAATTTCCATTCAGTACATTTTACAAATAATAACAAAGAAACGCAAGTAACACATTGAATTAAACATGGCATTTTGAAGTTGAGTGACTCAAAATATTATTTTTTTAGTAAAACATACATTATTTAAAGGTTTTATATACAAATAGTTTTTTTTACAGTGTATAGCGGAGTTAGTCTTTTTCATACTTTCGTCAACAGTATGTTTTAAGAACAATCATTTAATTACAATCAGGAATACATTTTCTATTTTGTATTATTATTCATGAAATAAAATAAACTTACATCAAGGAACATTTTTAGTAATTACATTTCCAAGATTTTTTTCATTGTGTTTTAGATTTAACTGTGGAATGTTTTGAATAAAACATAGAGATGGAGGTAATATAATATTTCTCTGTGGGTGTCATTGTGGGACAAACATATTTGACTGCATGTCAGTCTTCTCGCGTGGGACAGGATCTTTTGAATAGAGGTTTAAGTGAGTTATCAAACAGAGTAAAGTTCATGACCCATGGTCAAGCAAGTCTCTATTAAAAGAGGTCTCAAAAGATTGACAGGGGATACAAAGGACCGAAAGGCAATTGATATAGCAATTAGGACGTAGTCTTTAACAAAAGGAGGGGGGACAGACATTTTTTTCGAGAATTCTTCTTGGGTAATAGAGATGTTAGCTCTCCAAGGAGATGCCATCATCATGACAAAGCAGCCTCGGTTTGAAGCATGTCAATTGGGGCGTTTCACTGGTTTTCTGAAATCTGAAGTGGAGCCAGATCTGATTGGTTGTGGCTGGTATGAAATAAATTTAGAAATTCTTCAGAACACATCTAGTATTGATTTAAAAAAAAAAAAAAAAAAAAAAAAATCCAGCGTGAAATGTGAAATCCTGGCTTCTTTTGAAATAACACATCAATAAAGCATCAAACAAAAGGCGCAGTCTCTGGGTGTGTAATTGCTGGTCCACACGGGCAAATCGCCGTCTCTTTAAACTCCAATCAGGCACTTGATGGGTATGAGATTATTTGAGACATGTAACAGCTATAAAGTGCCAGGATGATCCACGTAGAAGAGCGGAGGTGTGTGTGTGTGTGAGTGTGGTAAGATGAGATTTGAGCTCGCCTGATGGTGTGACTCCTCTCACCACCTCCTCCATTTACTCCTCATTTAGCCTGGAGCAGATGGCAGGCCTTGGTTCCTCTTAGTCTATGTGTCTGTGTCTGAGCATGTGTGTTTGTATGACTCATAAATGCACACCGACTGTCCAACATCCTCAGTTATAATGAAAATATATATACAATATTTTTTATTTTATTTTTAAACGTTTTTTTGACAATGTTTTGTGGTAATATGTGCAAAACTGTTGAGAAGGAATCTATTTGCTGCTATTGTGGATAGGGCAGTTTAAGAGTTGTATCCATAATTGTTGCTAATTGTATTTTTTTTTTATGAAAAAAAAAAACATACTTTAAAGAGTTAGTTCACCCAAAAATGAAATTAATGTCATAAATGACTCACCCTAATGTCGTTCCACACCCGTAAGACCTCCGTTCATCTTCAGAACACAGTTTAAGATATTTTATATTTAGTCTGAGAGCGTATCCAAGTGTATGCACACTATACTGTCCATGTCCAGACAGCTAATAAAAACATCATCATTAATTTTTTTATAAAGATCAAAAGGATAAACAATGCAGATTTATTTTTACAGCCGTCTTTGATCATATTTACTAGGGGTGCCAATACTTCCAATACTAAAAGTGTGGTCTCATTTGAAAGCAGAGACTTGGCAGATTGTTGCCAAGTCAGAATTAATTATTGTCATAAAGTTGTTCTAAAAAGCTTAAATTCATTAAGTTATTAGAAATACATTTTTATGGAATACCTTAATGAAAATAACATTAAAATTGGCCTTGTTGCATTCTAGAAATGTACTACAGCTAAAGCAACACTACACTTGATCATGATCTGTTTCATATATGAAGATGATAACTCTACGTTTCCTCATATCAAACAGAACATGGTGAGCTTTATGAACTATTTTTTAGAACATATCATGTTGTATTAAGAGAATACTGATTTCCATTCAGTCTTGATTTTTTTGTGGTGCAAACTGCCCACTTCCTTTGGTCTCCCCTGCACACATTCACTCTTCTCTGGCCGGGATACGGCTCTAATTATTATAAATTTTGTGTTTATTATATTGATATTTCACAATATAACTTGCCCACACTTCTCACTTCACCTACGTTGACTTTGTATCTTAAAGCGTGGTTTCAACAAATATTATGACCGTCATTAATGATGTCACACAGGTGATGTCAAGGGTGCAATAAATATCTTATTATTATAGTTCATTCATTCATGGAATACATTTTTTATTAGCATGCCTAATTGGCGTGCACATTTTCCCATATACATGCGATTCATTCAGTCAGCAGCATTCTCTGTAATATAAATTCTCAGTAATAGGCTACTGCTGTAATGGACCTGACATTTTGTTCATGGTTTCATGAAATGATGCACCATTTGTGAACTTGTGAACATAGCAGGCTAAAAAGGATTTTGTTATTGTTGTCCCTGAATATTAAGCTGTAATAGACCCTTTTACAGCCCACGTGATCAAAGAGTTGCGCGCGCATTTTGCCAACGGAAGTGGTGTTGTTCCCTAGTGGTTCTAACGTGTGAGCAACTCCGAAAGTTTATCAAAACGGTTTCCCAGCATCAAAATGTATTCCCAGCATCTGGCTGTTGCGTTTTTGGTTGCTCTAATCGCTATTCCACCAATGGGCTTAAGTTTTATAGAATTCTGACAGGATCACGGCCGTTTCAGAAGAACCGGCGGTACGCAGGCGATTAAATGCATTGATTGGAACGAAGACATAAAAATGCTCGCATAAAAAAAAAAATCATTTGTAAAACATTTACTGCACTTGAAACTTAATTATTTATAATAAACCTCCCAACATTGGCTGCCACTGGTGTGTATAATGTACCCCCACCCCCAGATTATCATATCAATAATCACAGTACTTATCAACTTCATTTGTAATTATTTTATTAATAGTTTAATTGCAAAATAACCATCTGAGAAATGTATGCAAGCAACATAGTTGCTATTAAAGTACTAACGTTATAGCATTACAAAATTAAACTTTAAACAGAAGTGTCGACACGAATCAATAACATAAAATGTAAGGAAAATGATGTGTGAAGGATAAGAATAAATGTAGAAAATTGTATTGGACATTCTGTAACTTACATGCCCACAGACAACGTATTCATAAGCATCCAGTGATTTATATGCTTGTCTCGGGTGTACACGCTCGGTTTCTCAACTAAATACGTATATATCCGACCACTAAGTTATATCTGGCCATCTGCTAACATCTTCTATCCACTCCACTATAGTACGCGGATCTGGTAGCCGAATACCATTTGATAAAGTCAACTTTTTAAAATAACTTTCTCGGTTTGTGTTGCTTAATCCGCTCACGTAGCTTGACTTGCTGCTGATTCTCGCCAAAGTTTGTTGCCAAAATGCGCGCGCATACGTTGCTACGTCATCATTGTATACAAACAGTAAAAGGGTCTATAGTAGAAAGTATTTTAACATCCAAAAAATTCAGCTTTAAGAGATAATACTTACCAGACTACAGAGAATGCTGATAAAACATAACAGTATTTACAGTATCTGGCACAAACAGCAGGTTTTCAGTTAAGTTCACTACTCTCCACTCATTGCAACTAGCTACTAAACACCATAGTTTAAGTCAACCCAGGCTCATTGGAAATATGTGACTCTGCCTACATTTTTGCAACACCCGAATGATGTACCTCCAGGTACGTTACCTGCACTTTTGGGGTAAAACGTCCACCGGAGGCCCTAAGAGGTAATATTTTTTCTCCATTCCAGATGCGCAACATGACATCATGACTGATCTCACAGAATTAATATTTATAGCCTAATTTTATATTTTGGAGTAACTCCACTCCTACCCTAAACCTACCAACTCTCAACAATATAAAACACGTATCAGTAACAGGCAAATAAATGTACAGTCACATGTATTTATTGCAAAAATTGACCAAAAAACTGTATAAAAGTATTAACTCATGTTGCATTCCAAGTCTTCTGAAGTCATACGATATCTTCATGTGAAGAACAGAGTTGATCTTGATGTTTTAGTCATTGAAATGATGATCGCGCTCGTTTGCGAACAGAACACACACACTTGTTCATTCATTTTTCTAATTCAAATGATACACAGGGCAAGATTAGAATGACACAGTTGGTCAAGAGAGAGCCAATGGCATTTTACAATCAAAGCTGACGTAATGACGCAATTGGTCACGAGACACACGACAGCCAATGCTGTCAAAGCTGACATGACGTTTCTTCCGGCGGCAATATTTGAAATTTATTATTAATCTTTGCAGATGGACTCGACGTTACTGCTCGCTTTTGGGGATTTTCTTCACACAAATCAATCGTTTGGCCTTGGAGTATTTGTACTTTCTGAATAAATTATGTATGCAGTCGTATCTGCCTGTTATATCCTGTTTTTTATAATACACAAATGGGTAGGTTTAGGGAAGGGATTGAGTTACGCGCGTTCAAAATGTGTCTGAACATGTGTGTGTGTCCACAAGGTAAATGGATTTATAAACATACTAAATAGTTTTTTTGAAAATGTAAAAATGCAGAATGTTTCTTGTGATGGGTAGGTTTAGGGGCGGTGGGTGTGTGTGTTTGTGTGATGGGTAGGTTTAGGGGCAGTGTGTGTGTGTGTGTGTGTGTGTGTGATGGGTAGGTTTAGGGGTAGGGCCAGTGTAGGGGGATAGAATGAAACGGCGTTGATTAACACGCTAAAAAGCGATTATGCGTCTTGATAGCACGCCATAATGTCATACGAATTGGCGTGTCATATTTACGCCATTTCATGAGATCAGTCTGGGAATGGAGAAAAAATATTACCACTTAGCGCCTCCGGTGGACGTTTCACCCAAAAAGTGCACGTAAACGTACCTGGAGATACATATTTCAGGTCTTGCAAAAATGTAGGCAGAGTCACGTATTTCCAATGAAACTTAAACAAAAAAACAGTGTTTCACCAAGGTCTTGTTTTATTTTTCATTACTTTAGACTGCATTGTTGCTGTCTGCTTGCTCAATAGCGTCTCTACACACTAAATTGTCACCATATAATGTGTCAAAAACACTGTCATGCTACACTGCTTGGAAAAAAATGGCTAACTACCAAAAAAGCTGCACTACAGTTCCTCTTGCTACTGAAAACGACCCTTTTGAAAACGGCTTAGCGACTGTCACGCTACAGAAAAATATGCCGCTAGTTAGCTATTTACCAGCATTGATTGTTAAGACTTCTTGAAGAACACACTACAATGGGAAATTGCCTTGGAAATATTATAGGATCTCTGTCCCTGCGGTGCCAAAGAAAATGCTCTGAGCAACCAAGTGCTTTCATTGACTGCTAGGCTAAATGAAGTGGCTCTCTTTTAATGCTATTTGTCATGCAGTTCTCTTCCTCTTTCCGGCTGAATTGATCAGTGGGTCAGATCGATATGCTGGTGTCTGTGAAGCCTCATTGTGTCCTTCTAAGCACACTAGACTAGACTGTAAATTGAGATGTACGACTGAGAGGAAATGAATGAGTATTTGCCCTCGATGCACCGCTGAGCAACAGCTGGCACGGGTCAAAGAGAAAGATAAGCCTACTCTCTCTCTCTTTCACAGTCTTCTCTTTCGGTGTCTCTCTCTTTGTCGCACTTTATGTATGAAACATGGAGCTGATAGACATATGCTCGTTCTACTGTAACCTTCTCAATCCCTGGGTGGTTCTCTTCGGTGCATCACAGATGGAAGGCCATGATGAGTCAGCTAAAAAGAACCCGTTACCTGAAAGATAACTGTGCACTAGCATCTGGGCGCAGGTCCAGAATAATTCATGAAAATGACCTTTGCGGTGTCTGGCAGTCCCATCACCTCCCCCTAAAGTCGCACAACCATCCCACATCCTCCTCACACACACGCGCACACACACATAATGTTGTACTAGACAACCTAATACATGATGTGGCTCATTCCTCATATCATTCAGTGTCAGCAGAAGGGCCACAATCTGTTTCTCTTACCCTATATTCCCCCCGAAGAAATCTGTTCAATACCGCCCAAAGTGCCAGATCTGCTGCTTTAGAAATGTGTCTGCAAGTGCGGTTGTCATATAGTCACGGTGGGAAAAAGCTCACTTTTCATTTGGAGTTTAAGGGTGCTTTCACACCTACCTTGTTTGGTCCGGATTTTTCAGGCTTTTCAGTTTGGTACGAACCAAAATTACAGGCGTAAAAACCTCCCTCGGACCATGGTCCGGACCAAACTGAACAAAGGTTCGGTTCGCTTTTTATACAATTTATACAAAGCTTTCTACAAAACAAAACTTGATGAAGTGCTCAAAATTATTTCTGACTCTATCAAAATTATATAATATATAATATAATATATGTCTTTGACATATATTGCACATCTGTGGACGTTTCATAATCAGTATAGCCTAAATGAAATTTAAAAATAACATTATAATATTTAAACATAACTATAAAACAAATACATTGTTTGGCTAAAAAGCTTATCTTCTCCTCCTTTCCTATCGGCGACGATAAAATGTTTGCACAACAAGGACGTTTATTTGGTGAATTTGCCTCGAGCATAGTTGGTGCTGTAATCCCATAAAATTAGTATTGGCAACGATATGCGTCTGTTCATTAAGTCATGTCAAAGTTACCCGCTGAATTGACAACACACTGACGTCAGACGCACGTCCGCTAATAAACCAATCAATGTTAAGATGAAGCCCACATAGATAATGACGACAGGATGCCGGTGCGTCATGTAAAGTTCTTTGGTGCACTGACATAACTGCAATATAAAAGCAAACCAAAACTAACCAAATGGATACAATATATCAAAACACGGTTCGGACCTTGGTGTGGACTTTCAGGTGTGAAAACGCCCTAAAATGAAAACAACTCATTTAGAATGTTTCACTGTAAATAGTTGGATGCTATTTACACTGTTACACTTTATTTCGACGGTCCACTTTAAACATCCTACTAACTATAACTTTGCAAAAATGTCAACTAAGGCCCTGTTTATAACTGGTATCAAGATGCGTTTTGGCCGAAGGAATCACAAGGAGAGAAGGGAGACCATTTACACCTGTTTTAATTATTGTTTTATTTAATTTAACAGTTACAACGTCGATCACTTTTTTATGGTGAACAGACCAACATTTAAAGGGTTAGTTCACCCAAAAATGAAAATTCTGTCATAAATTACTTACCCTAATGTCTTTCGACACCCGTAAGACCTCCGTTCATCTTCAGAACACAGATGAAGATATTTTTGTTGAAATCCGATGGCTCAGAAAGGCCTTCATTGACACCAATGTCATTTCCTCTCTCAAGACCCGTAAAGGCACTAAAGACGTCGTTACAAAGCCCATCTCACTACAGTGATTCTACAATAATTTTATGAAGTGACGAGAATAGCCCCCCCCCCCCAATAAATAAATAACGACTTCTATAATAGTAATGGGCTGTTTCAAAACAAAGCTTTGAACTGTTATGAATCAGTGTATCGATTCATGATTCGGATTGCCAAAGTCACGTGATTTCAGCAGTTTGGTGGTTTGACCAATTTGACATGCGATTCGAAACATGAATCGATACACTGATTCGGAACGGTTTGAAGTTTTGTTTTGAAATCAGCCCATCACTATATAAGTCGTTATTTTGTTTTTGTTTTGCGCACAAAAACTATTATCATCGCTTCATAAAATGATTGGAGAGCCACTGTAGTGAGATGGGCTTTGTATCGACGTCTTTAGTGCCTTTATGGGTCTTGAGAGAGGAAATGACATTGGTGTAAATGAAGGCCTTTCTGAGCCATCGGATTTCAACAAAAATATCTTCATTTGTGTTCTGAAGATGAACAGAGGTCTTACGTGTGTCGAACGACATTAGGGTAAGTAATTAATGAGAGAATTTTCATTTTTGGGTGAACTAACCCTGTAAGTCAATAAAATCAAATAATCGATCAATTTATGTATATAGAACCCAAATCTAATATCACAATAACATCAAACATCACTGGAACTTATGTCATGATGATAAGTTATGTTTATGTTATGTTAATAAGAGTAATGAGGTCTCTTGTTATAAAAACATAAAAACCAATAATAAAGCCATACAAGTTTGGAATAGCATAAGGGTGAGAGAATGATGACAGAATTAAAATTTTGGGGGGAACTATTTGTTTCTTTTGCCACTAAGGAAACCCGCATCAGTATAATATGTTATCAGGGCTGCCTGGCATATCGTAAATGTTCACAAAATGCATTCCATCACACAATAGCAACTTCATTTGAACTTCAACCAATGGTCTAAGCCTCTCTCCATTTTTAGGTTGAATTTCTCATGATTAATTTATGCTGCCTTTTTTCCTTTACTGAAAACCCCTTCGGCTCATCCGTGGTTACCTGCCTCACATAACACTTTTAATAAGATTTTGTGGGCCTTTCGCTCAAGTCCACTGGGACTTTCCCCCCTTCCTTAAGCTCCCAATATCCCATCTGAGGTCCCAAACCTGTTTTCTGAACATGGAAGAATATCAGAAGCAAAATAAATCTATATTAAGAATAACACACAATAGAAAGCACGCTCACACTTACCCTTCTGTCACACACATCCAAAATGTAAGGAAAACGAATTAAACCCCCAATCAATCAGCAAGCCGCTTATCTCTCTCATATAAACTGGAACTTTAGAAATTAGCTCATTTATTTTGGACAATTAGGCTTATTGGAGTGTGACAGGGAAAATTTGCAGTGCGGTGAGGCATGCAGCTGCTAACAATAGAGAGAGAAAACGACTGACAGAGTGAGATGGTCTTTTCTTACGCCACGGTATTTTACTTATCTGTGTAACCACTGCAGTGACGCGATCTCGCTCAAGCGTTTCCACTCCTGTGACTGAGAGAAAGACAGAAATCATCCTGGGGAAAGAATGAGATGGTAATGATAGACTTGAGCAAAGAAATGCATTACATGAGGTATTTGCGCACTGGAATTCATTTTCTAATCGAGGCAACTGTCAAGTGAACTCTTTGTCACTTTACAATGATTAAAATGTGTATAATTTTGCAATTAAAACTGCAGAAAAAATGTATTATGGTTTCCACAAAATGTATTAATCAAAAGAACATTATTATCAGAATTGATAATAAGATGAAATGTTTCTTAAGCACCAAATCAGAATATTAGAATGATTTCTGAAGGATCGTGCGACACTGAAGACTGGAGTAATGATGCTGAAAACTAGCTTTGCCATCACAGGAATAGCAGCAATTTGATTGTAATCCGTGTGTTTTGGTACAACGAAGCAAAGTTTGAATCTGTTGTTTCGATGCGCTTTCTCAAAACCCATTCCATAACATTGTGTTAAGCTGCAGTCACACTAGAATTTGAGAATGTGAACTATATACTATAATTATATAACTTTTCTATGCAATGGTTGTAATATGACTTTACACACTGCAGCTTCTTCTTTTAAAATATTATTCAACATAGAGTGCCTTCCATTAATTTTGGTCCCCCTGGTAAATACGAACAAAGGCGACTGTGAAAATAAATCTGCATTGTTTATCCTTTTCGTCTTTCATTAAATTAAGTCCACAAAATTCTAACCTTTTAAAGTAATAACCTTCTAAACTTTTGAAGTAATACAACTGAAAGTGGGGGGAAACTCACATTACAAAATAACTAAATGTTTTTCTTTAGTTCATGTTGGGCACAATTATTGGCAACCATTTATAGCAACCACCTTTTCCCAAGATAACAGCTCTGAGTCTTCTTCTATAATGTCTGATGAGTTTGGAGAACAACTGACAAGAGATCGGAGACCATTCCTCCATACTGAAACTCTCCAGATCCTTCAGGTTCACAGATCCATGTTTAGTTCAGCCCACTCTTTTTCTATGAGTTCAGGTCAGGGGACTGGGATGGCCATGGCAGAAGCTTCATTTTGTGCTCAGTGACACATTTGTGTGTTGATTTTGATGTTTGTTTTGGATTGCTGTCTTGGTGGAAGATCCAACCACAAACAATTATAAGAATTCTATCAGAAGCGGTCAGGTTTAGATTTTTTTATCTGTTTGTATTTTCTAGAATCCATGATACGTATCTGAACAAGATATTAAGGACCTCCAGCAAAACCAAACAGGCCCACAACATTTAAGCTACACTGTGTGATATTTCCCCCCATCTAGCGGTGAAAAGGTATATGACCATCCAGTGAATATTAGTTTCTGTTCCTCTCAATTCTGATTTCGTTTTAACTCCTACGGTGGCCAATTTAGTCCAAGATTAACATGGCAATCCCCCTCTTCACATTTGGCACGGTGCCATCGAGTGTTAAAAAGCGAAAGGGCGAAGCTTGAATTTATAGGGATGTCCCTCTTTGGCTAATGTACTTTCAAGATGGAGGGGCAACATGTCGACCAGCATTCGAACCCCTCACCCGTATGTATTTTCAATGGCATTTTATAAACTTAAAGGGTTACTTCAGCGATTAGCATATGGCTTTGTATCAGTATAAACCCTGGAGTATATTCAAATGATTGTGCTGTCTCCCCTCATATCCCCATGAGACAAGAGATTTATGCATTTTATTTCTAGAAAAATTCCTCCTATGACGCAAATTGACGATATTTGCATCATAGGAGGAATGTTTGGCCAAAGGCTAAAGACTACAGCCAGCAGAGGGAGCCATTTCCGCATGTTTTGAACCCGCGCATGGTGGATAGAGATTACACTCAGAGCTCAGCTCGCAGCTGCAGGCACTCATTTATGAACTGAAATGCGCCAGACTGAACTCGCGTTGTGAATGTATGCTGCGAGTGTAGTCGCGATTACCTCAGCTCTCATCATAAGAGCTCATCAGCTCATTTATCTGACTCCTGCAGTTAGTGCTCAGTGCTGTGATACTCACGTGGTGACTCACTCATTATATTGAACACACGTTCAGTTTTTAATTGTAGTGTCTTCTCCAACTCAGTCACAGAAATACAGTAGGTGGTCTTGGGAGTGGCCTCACAGGGCAGCGAAGCATTCTGGGAATTGTAGTCTTTCATCCCCATGAGACAAAAATACATTTTCTGTCTTTTCTCAGTCTAGAAGGCACCAAATTCAAAAATAATTTCACATTTCTGCTACATTAATGACCCAGTTTAAATAAAGATTCATCTTCCCAGCGCTGAAGTACCCCTTTAAGAGAATACTTTATTACTCGAAAGAAGTAAATATACATTAATGAGCACATATATTTTTGAAAGAACTAAGTGTTTTTAGCTAAGAATAAAAGAAAAAAAGTTACACAGTGTAGCTTTAAAGATCTGGCGGTATATTTAAAGGGATACTTCACTGCTTTTTCATATTAAACTATGTTATTCCCTTAACGAGTTGATACATACCTCTTTCGTCTGAGTGCGTGCACTTAATCTCTCTGACGTGCGGTGACGATCTGATAGCATTTAGCTTAGCCCACTAAGCCCAGTTCATTCACTATGGTACCAAACAGAGATCAAGTTAGAAGCCACCAAACACCTCCACGTTTTCCCTATTTAAATACAGTTACACGAATAGTTGAATGATCAAGTATGTTGACACAAATTAAAACGCTGCGCTTTTCTAAGTGGGGAGAACTATAATATATATGGCGGAATAGCACTTCTGAGAGTACTTCGACTCGGCACAGTAAAAAGTCTCGGCTGAAACATCCTCCCTCACATCTCCCCCTCCCTCTCTCATTTCTGTCAATAGGGGGGAGGGGGAGATGTGAGGGAGGATGTTTCAGCCGGGACATTTTACTGTGCCGAGTCGAACCCAAGACTCAACTATGCAATTCTCCATCTGTGATCCATGAGAGCCACTCAAACTCTCCTCCTCACATGCAACGTTATAGACACATGTCCTCTTCCAGGCAGATTCGTAACATCTTTAGTTGTTCAGACCTTCTTAATTATAGACCTGCTAGTGGAAATTGGGATTTTCCTACAGCCATTTTAAATGTTGTGAAGCTCAACAATCTTTCAATGCACATCAAAATAATATTCTTTGTTTTTACTCATTGTGATGAATATTTAAGGGAATTTGGCCTTTGTGTTTCCATATGTATACTCCTGTCATGGCTGGACAATTGCATGCTCCTAGTCACCCTGGTGTGCTTACAAAACATTAATTTGAATAGGAATATACTCAAGAGATGTTTTACTCATAAGAAATTCTTGGGGTGCCAATAATTGTGGCGAACATGCATTCAAAATTCAAATGAAAGGTTTGAATTTTGTGGATTTTTTTAAATGAAAGATCAAAAGGATAAACAGTGCAGATTCATTTTCACAGTCGCTTTTGCTCATATTAGTGTGTAAAAAAAAGCAATCTGCTGCACTTCACTGCTAGATTTAAAGTTTGCATTCTTTTAATTCAGTGAAGGGGTCATGCTGTGACGTAGCAGCCTTCTATTGGTCACATGTTTGCATGTGATACCAATTCCCAGGGCAGAGTTCACCAAGCTTGAACCTTGGAAAACAGCGAAATTCGTATGAGTGTGTGTTTCCTGTCTCCTGCATTGACTTGTGTAAACGAAAGTCAATAGAATGAAAAGTGCCCACCCCTTAAGGTCGATGACCAGCAAGTAAGGCAAGGCAAGGCAAGTTTATTTGTATAGCACATTTCATACCCAATGGCAATTCAAAGTGCTTTACATAGAAATTAATTAAAATAGTGTTAACAAATGCATGAGAAAAAAAAGAATACCATATGGACGAATAAAGAATTAAAAACAAGCATAGTTAAAACAGTCGTAAAGATATAGTAATTAAAATAATAATAATAAAAAAATAAATAAAATAAAAAATAAAAATAAAAAAATAATAAAAAAAAAAATAAGATAAAAATAAAATAGAATGGTCAGATCCACAATAATGGTCTGATATAAAAATAAACATTCTTCAGTTTACAGCCTACATACATGTCCATCAAACCCAGTTTTCACTCATCATATTCAACTCAAAAGAACATATAAAATAAACAATAACCAGAGATAAGAACAAAGGTAAACTAAAACAATTATAAAAAGAATAAAGAGATAAGATAGGGTGCAATCAGTCGGACGTACAGTGCTCAGTGCTCATTCAGTAAATGCACAGCTGAACAGATGTGTTTTGAGTCTGGATTTGAATGTGGCTACTGTTGGAGCAAATCTGATCTGTTCAGGAAGCTGGTTCCAAATGCGGCTGGCATAATAGCTAAAAGCAGACTCTCCTTGCTTTGAGTGAACTCTTGGTATTTCTAACTGACTTGATCCTGCTGATCTGAGTGATCTGTTGGGTTTGTATTTAATCAGCATATCTGCGATGTATTGAGGTCCTAGCTCATTGAGTGATTTATAAACAAGTAATAGTACTTTAAAATCGATCCTAAATGTAACTGGAAGCCAGTGTAAAGACCTGAGGACTGGTGTGATATTGTCATATTTTCTGGTTCTGCTCACAATCCTGGCAGCAGCGTTCTGTATGAGCTGCAGCTGTCTAATGGTCTTTTTAGGAAGGCCAGTGAGAAGGCCGTTACAATAGTCCACCCTACTGGTAATAAAACCATGAACGAGTTTCTCTAAGTCTTGCCTGGAGACAAAACATCTAATCCTTGCAATATTTTTCAGGTGATAGTATGCTGATTTAGTTATTGCTTTGACATGACTACTGAAACTCAGGTCGGACTGTAAAATCACTCCAAGATTCCTGACTTGATTTTTTGTTATCAGGCCTTTAGCCTCAAGATATGCGTTCACCTTGAGAATTTCATCTTTGTTTCCAAATGTAGTGATTTCGGTTTTGTCTTTGTTTAACTGAAGATAGTTTTGGCACATCCAGTTGTTAACTTCATCAATGCATTTGCACAGGGAGTCAATGGGGCTGTAGTCATTAGGTGATAGTGCTAAGTAGAGCTGGGTGTCATCAGCATAGCTGTGGTAAGCAATATTGTTCTTTTTCATTATTTGGCTCAGTGGCAGCATATACAGGTTAAACAGGAGAGGTGCTAGAACTGACCCTTGTGGGACTCCGCATGTCATGGATGTCCACTCAGACTTATGGTCTCCTATACTCACATAATAACCTCTCCCTTCTAAGTATGATCTGAACCATTTGAGGACCATCCCAGAAAGCCCAACCCAGTTTTCCAGCCTGTCTAGAAGTATGGTGTGGTCAACAGTGTCGAATGCAGCACTGAGATCGAGTAGAACCAGAATTGATGTTTTGCCTGTATCAGTGTTTAAGCGAATATCATTTATAATCTTTATGAGCGCTGTCTCTGTACTGTGATGTGGACGGAAACCAGATTGAAAATTGTCAAAGTATCCATTTGAGCGTAAGAATTTGTTCAACTGATTGAAAACAACTTTTTCAATGATTTTGCCTATGAAGGGGAGATTTGAGATTGGTCTGTAGTTGCTCAGTATGGAGTTATCCAGATTTCTCTTTTTCAGAAGAGGCTTAACTATTGCAGTTTTAAGGGCGGTTGGAAAAGTCCCATAGAGAAGTGAGGAGTTTACCACTTCTAGGAGATCTGCTTCTAAACAGTTAAACACACTTTTGAAGAAAGAAGTGGGGAGTGTGTCTAGGGCACAGTTTGAAGTTTTAAGATGCCGTACTGTGTCTTCTAAAATTTTGCAGTCAATAGCGTCGAAATCTGACATGGTAATTTTCCGAGGGTTTGGTATGATCTGACTGACCCCAGAGCAACTAGAGGATGTGCTGATCGCCTTTCTGATATTATTGATTTTCTCTGAGAAGTAGGAAGCAAACTCACTGCATTTACTGTCTGAGAGCATTTCACTAGGAGTCTGACTCGGGGGGTTTGTTAGTCTCTCGACAGTAGCAAAAAGAGTGCGCGTGTTGTTTATGTTTCTGTTTATAATATTTGAGAAGAAGGTCTGTCTAGCTTTGCCTAGTTCAACATTGAAAGCATGAAGGGTGTCTTTATAGATGTTATAATGGACTACAAGTTTTGTCTTCCGCCACATGCGTTCAGATTTTCTGCATTGTCTTTTCATTATTTGTATTGCTGTTGAGTTTCTCCAAGGTGCTTTTTGTTTGGTACTCTTTTTCCTGACTTTTAGAGGAGCAATATCATCAATTACACTCTTAACTTTTGAGTTAAAGGAGTCAAGGAGAAAATCAACAGAGTCGGCAGATATGCTTGGTGTTAGAGATAAAGCCTTCATAAATAGCACATTAGTGTTCTCATTTAAGCATCTCTTTTTGACAGAGACAGATCTAGCTTCAATGGCAGGAGAGATTGATATATCAAAGAAAATACAGAAATGATCTGTAGTGAGAGGCTCACTAAAAGGCTCACAAAAGACTCACAAAAGTAGTGAGTCTTTTGTGGCTGTTCGAATGTATTCGAGCGTGAGAGTCCATACTATGAAAGCAACCCGATTAAATGTGTTTTATGTCTGGAAGTGGATATAAAATGGACAAACAGATGTTTAAGTCCTGCATACACCTGTCCAACTAGCCATACTTGTGATAGGATCGACAAAACCTAATCTTAAAGGGATAGTTCACTTTAAAATGAAAATTCTGTCATCCTTTACTCACCCTCAAGTTCTTTCAAACCTGTATGAATTTCTTTCTTCAACTGAACACAAGGGAAGATATTTTAAAGAATGTTAGTAACCAAACAGTTAACTGGAGCCATTGACTTCCATAGTAGGAGAAAAAAAAATAAAAAATACTATGGGAGTCAATGGCTCCAGTTAACTGTTTGGTTACTGACATTCTTTAAAATATCTTCCCTTGTGTTCAGCCGAAGAAAGATATACAGGTTTGAAACAACTTGAGGGTGAGTAAAGGATGACAGAAGTTTCATTTTAAAGTGAACTATTCCTTTAATACCTAAATGGCCTAAAATGCAAACCTATCATTTCACTTCAGAAGACATATTTTCATCTACCAATGTCTTATGGACTACTTATGACTGCTTTTTGGTGCCTATTCACTTGTATTACAAGGATTTTGTCGGGCTAAATTTCCCAAAATAACATCTGTCTGTTTTAATCAGTAATACAATTTCACCCATTTACAAAATTTATGTCATCACTACTTGCAAGTAGTAAACTTGAGTGGGAGGTATAGGTGGTCATGGTAGGGGCATACGATTTTTTGTCTCAGCTTGGTAACATTTGAGTAGCTTGCAGTAAATACAGGCCTTTCATTATACTACCTCAATACTTCAGAGATGAATGTTATTATTCAGGAAGAGTGCCTCCTTGTGCTTTAACATTTACCTAAGCACTAAAATTAAAATTTTAAAAACAACCTCTCGACTTTTAATTTCCTCATAGCTCTCTACATAATTCATCATGTGCTTGTGATTCTGATCTGTCTCTTGAAAAGAATGAAAAGAATGATTTGCTCTTCAATTCACATGCGGCAGCGAAGCTCACACTCTTTCGCATTCTCTTTTTCATTTCCTTTCTCCCCTCTTGGTCTGTAAATCTCAAAACAGAGGAAGCCATTTATCTGATGATTAATATTTAAGGCAGGGTGTTAATAAATTATACTTTTCCACATAAAAGAGATGTTTGTTATGGGCTCTTGTCTCATTACTGATGCAGGTGTCGTGCTTCTTCCGCCATCAGTATCTTTTCAATATTAACACTCTCACAGATGGAGCACTGATTGCCTGACAAAATATGTGTAGCCCCTGTTTCTAAATTATTATCACTATAATCATTATTAATGCCTCTTATGTTCATTAATTCTGTTTACAGTAAAAAGAGGATTCAAAGATGCTCGTCTTCAATTACATTTACTTTTTTACCCTCTGAATTTGTAGTGTTTTAACCACTGGGCTCACTGGAAAAACATGCCTGTGGAGACATTTATTATACTGTCAATGACAAAAAAAAAGTATTATTTTGCTTCTTGCAAGTTTTACGACGCTTTCAAAGTGAAATGTTTAGTAGGTGGTGCTCCCTATACACAGAGTACGTGCGATCGCAAATTGGCAAAAGCGGGGAAGAAAACGCAAGCTCCCTGATTCGCGCAAATTAGGCGACATACAATAGCCAGTCTCTCAATATCAAAGCTATCTTAGGCTTGGCTTTGTAGTTGTAACCACCTCTTAGTTCTGGTCTCTGTTTGCACTTTGAATATTGCAACCCAGGCTCATTAGAAATATGTGACTCTGCCTACATTTTTTGCAACACCTGAATTATGTACCTCCAGGTACGTTTACCTAGCATGGCTCTGCCCTCTTACGTACTTCTGCTCAATTTTCATTTTCCTTCAGTACTACGTCTGGGACTGCTGTGTAGTCTTAGGTTTTCTCCGAACAAATTTTTACCGGTCCAATCAGCGAACAGAGGGAATGTCTGAGAACAATGTCGTTGATGTCGAGCGCTAGTTTGAGATCTAGTTCACTGATGGCGGCGGAGAAAGATGCAAACTAAACCCTTCATTACATTGTGGCACCGCTGCCGAATATCCAGAAGCTAAAGCCGGAGCAAGAACAGTCTTTGCTGGGGTTTGTTGGTGGCCATGATGTTGTGGCCCTCCAACAGGGTAAATTCGGGAAAAGTTTGATTTTCCAGATCGCTTCGTTAGTGATGAAGGAGTTGGAGTGATGAAGAAGTTGGCTGAAGCTATTCGGATGGTAACTGTTTCTCGTGGGGTCGGAAGGTATTGCCATCATTTAAGTTACAGGGACTGGTCTGTTATTTTATTGCCGTCCGTCTCTCACCACCCGGGTAAAAATCCCCGGCCGAGTTAACTTACCTACTGCTTTTGAAAAACGCAAGGTCGTGTTGATGTAATAGCTGTCCAAAATCACATCTCTGAGTTTTCAAGAATATATCACTTCAAAATTCACTGTTTATAATCATTTTTGACCACTGCAGAACACCATACGGTTGCTTTGCTGTTATTAGGATGCATTTATAGACTTGTATTTCCTTAAAATGCTGGCAAGTATTTAGAAGAGCAATATATTTCATCACCGCTCAAACAAATTAAAATAAAAGTACTTAAACATTTGAATTGGTCCGTTATTTATAGCAGCATTTATTATCATACCAAGCATATGACATTTTATTTACAGCATACAATGATGTTACGGACCACGTGAACGTGGCCGCGTTCCCGATCACAATACTTTCCTCTCCACCGTGGCGTGAATAAATCACAATCGGAATGCATGAGTTTTAGGTTTTATCCTATAGTTTTATTACTGAGGTGGCATGCACATTTGCACTTTTATCTTGTCAGATTTCCATGAGTGAAACAGGCGAAGGGTGCATGACATACGCCACGACCAAACGTTAACGATTGGTTATGGCAGATCCAGAGTGGCTCAGGGCAGATCCAATAGTTTTAAACCTTAACAGGGTGCCCGCCTTCGCGGAAATAAACACTTGTCAATGGAGAGTGGCCAGACTCTATGTACAAATGAAATGTACGAGAGTCTGGTAAAACCAGGCTAACGTTTACCTGCACTTTTGGGGTAAAACGTCCACCGGAGGCGCTAAGAGGTAATATTTTTTCTCCATTCCAGATGCGCAACATGACATCATGACTGATCTCACATAATTAATATGTATAGCCTAATTTTATATTTTGGAGTAACTAACTCCACTCCTACCCTAAACCTACCAACTCTCAACAATATAAAACACGTATCAGTAACAGGCAAATAAATGTACAGTCACATGTATTTATTGCAAAAACTGACCAAAAAACTGTATAAAAGTATTAACTCATGTTGCATTCCAAGTCTTCTGAAGTCATACGATATCTTCATGTGAAGAACAGAGTTGATCTTGATGTTTTAGTCGTTGAAATGATGATCGCGCTCCTTTGCGAACAGAACACACACGCATTCGTTCATTCATATTTCTAATTCAAATGATACACAACAAGTTGAATGACGCGATCGGTCACGAGACACACGAGAGCCAATGCTGTCAAAGCTGACGTGACGTTTCCTCCAGCGGCAATATTTGAAATGTATTATTAATGAATGGACTCGACGTTACTGATCACTTTTGGGGATTTTCTTCACACAAATCAATCGGTTGGCCTTGGAACACTTGGAGTATTTGTACTTTCTGAATAAATTATGTATGCAGTCGTATCTGCCTGTTATATCCTGTTTTTTATAATACACAAATGGGTGGGTTTAGGGAAGGGATTGAGTTACGCGCGTTCAAAATGTGTCTGAACATGTGTGTGTGTCCACAAGGTAAATGGATTTATAAACATACTAAATTGTTTTTTTTTTTAATGTAAAACTGCAGAATGTTTCTTGTGATGGGTAGGTTTAGGGGCTGTGTGTGTGTATGTGTGTGTGTGTGTGTGTGTGTGTGTGTGTGTGTGTGTGTGTGTGTGTGTGTGTGTGTGTGTGTGTGTGTGTGTGAGAGCCTGTTTATGTGGTTTATGTATAACAAATTTGTATAACTACATGGGTATTACACTGGTATTACACTATAAATGTGGTTTATGAGGACATATCAAATGTCCTCATAATTCAAATGGCCTAAAAACATACTAAATTATGTTTTTTTGAGAATGTAAAAATGCAGAATATTTCCTGTGATGGGTAGGTTTAGGGGTAGGGGCAGTGTAAGGGGATAGAAAATACGGTTTGTACTGTATAAAAACCATTACGCCTATGGAGAGTCCCTGTAAACCACATAGACCAACGTGTGTGTGTGTGTGTGTGTGTGTGTGTGTGTGTGTGTGTGTGTGTGTGTGTGTGTGTGTGTGTGTGTGTGTGTGTGTGTGTGTGTGTGTGTGTGTGTGTGTGTGTGTGTGTGTGTGTGTGTGATGGGTAGGTTTAGGGGTAGGGGCAGTGTAGGGGGATAGAATGAAATGGCGTTGATTAACACGCTAAAAAGCGATTATGAGTCTTGAAAGCACGCCAAATTGTCATACGAATTGGTGTGTCATATATACGCCATTTCATGAGATCCTTATGGGAATGGAGAAAAAATATTACCACTTAGCGCCTCCGGTAGACGTTTCACCCATAAAGTGCACGTAAACGTACCTGAAGGTACATATTTCAGGTCTTGCAAAAATGTAGGCAGAGTCACGTATTTCCAATGAGCTTGGGTTGGAATATTGAGAGAGTACTTTGATTATGGTTAAACTTATTGAAAAAAACTTATGGTTTTTTATTTGTGTTATGTTTACTGTTTTTATTCCTATGTTCAATTTGTGGAAAATAATTTAATTAGGAGGTCACACACAGCCTTAGTCAGACGTTCTGGAAGCTCATACTTCTCATAAAGCTCATAAAGACTGATGATGATGATGTGAAATCATACCGGAGTGAAGCCATTTGAGTTTTTTTGTTATAGTATTTGTATATTGTTGTCTTTCAATACATATGATAATAATTCTCAGAAAGTAGAACTGAAATGATATTCATTACAAGACGATTAAAGCTTTTCAAAATGCACCTGCAGACTATTTTTCCAGTCATGAATTTTGTCCTTGAAGATTTCTTTAAAATGCTGTGCTAAAACCTTGTCTCGTCTCGTGAACCTAATCTCATGTCTCGTCTCATGACCTAAGTGTCTTGTCATACCCCTAATAAACCTTAAACCTAACTAATTGTGACAAAAGCAAACCTGAGATAAAAACAAGTTTGCTGAAGCAACCCCAATCGCTGCCTAGGCACCACATAAAAAATGGCTGCCCACTGCTCTGGTTGTGTGTGTGTCCACAGTTTGCAGTGTGTGTGTGTGTTCACTACTCACTACTCCTAATGTATATGTTGGATAGGGATGCACCGAATCCAGATTTTTGAGGTTCGGCCGAATACCGAATCCACTGGTTAAGATTCTGCCAAATCCGAAACCGAATACCGAATCCAACTCCCATGCTCAGTCCATTATCACAGTAAACACATTAATGACATAAACAACGTCCACAGCAGTGTATTTTTAATTTAATTTTAAATTTAAAAAAAGGCAACATTATGCCAGGATGACTGTGCCGTATTGCTGTCTGTAGATTCCTTCATGCACAAAAAAAACGGATCACCGCTTCTTTTACGTCCTTACGTAATGACGTCATTTCTATCATACCGGCGGATGAAAATACATTCAAACACATTCATGTAAAGTATTTGTAATTAAAACTTAGTATAGTAATAATTATTATTGTAATCATCGTCATCTTGTTCTTGGTACGTTTTTTAATTCTTGTTTTGCAACAGCACTCAATTCAGCCACTGTCGTGCAAACACTGATGTTTTACACAGATTAAATAAACTTACACTGACATAACATAAACTTACACAAATCCTCAGTTCACCCGTGCTCATTTATTATCAGCATCCGTTTTCCGAGAGAAACAGCAGCCGTCCCACTCCGAGAGAAACAGCAGCCGTCCCACTCCGAGAGAAACAGCAGCCGTCCCACTCCGAGAGAAACATTTCAGTTCAAGACGACGCTATCACGCATGCAGTATCTCAGCTCACCGGTTCTCACAGCAAAACATGTCTCAGTTCAGTGAACTGTTGGAGTTACAACATATACTTCAAGATATTAGTTTATTTCTAGTCTGAGGGACTGTCACTCATGTCAGAAAGTGAGTAACTATAGTAACTTGTGAGATCAGCGCTGATTTGAGACGCGAACCGTTTAGAACGATTCAGTCCGATTTGGTGAACTGGTTTGACCGGATCATCAACCGCGGCATCATGTTCGACCAGTATCGCGTAGTGCAAGCGGGTTCGGTTCGGTGGAAAAAAATTCTAAAGTTCGGCAGAAACCGAACCCAGTCAAAAAGCCCAATATTCGGCCGAATCAGAACCCGAATCCTGGATTCGGTGCATCCCTAATGTTGGATGGATGGGTTAAATGCAAAGGACAAATTCCGATTACTTTGCCTTAACATGTCCCACTACACTACTATCAGATTACTCAGTTATATTATTAGTCAATAGTCAAAGTAGATGACTACTAGCTCAAAGCAAAAACTATTCTTCATGTTCTTGACCTCAACCTAGAACTACAATTCCCTATTATAAAAGTGTCCCTGTTATGCTTTGTCTGATACTTTCATGTAGTGGGTTATATAGCTGTTTGTGAATGTAACAATTCAGCAACATTGTTTTTCTTTGCCAGGGTGTATGGTTGAAGATATCCAAAGAACCTTTCCATTACACAAAAGGTTCTTTGTAGTCCAAAAAGGTTCGTTAGACTATAAAATGGTTTAAAAAAAAATTGGGGGTGGGGGGGGGGAACGTCTCGGTTACGTATGTAACCCTCGTTCCCTGAAGGAGGGAACGGAGACGCCACGTCGGAGTACCGACGAATAGGAATCTCGCTAGCGAGAGCCAATCTACTTCGAGTGTAACTAAACGAGCCAATGCACATTGGCATGCAATGATTGCACCAGCTGCCCATGCCACGCAGAGCGGGTATAAATGAGGCACAGGTGCTTGCATTAAATTAGTCTTTTGCTGAGGAGCCGAGTAGGAGAAATGGCACCCCAGCAGGGTACAGAGGACATGGCGACGGGACGTGGCGTCTCCGTTCCCTCCTTCAGGGAACGAGGGTTACATACGTAACCGAGACGTTCCCATTCAGTCGGTCACTCTCGACGCCACGTCGGAGTACCGACGAATAGGAATCCCTACCAAAGCGCCATGGCCTGTGCCCCCTTCCAGTGCCCTGTGTGAGCCTCCTGAGCTCTCTTACCTGACGAGACGGGGCTCACACAGAGAAGTCCATCACTGCTGTTCTGCATGACCCGCTCAGTGACTATTGGATAACACTGGGAAGCATGCCCTAATGGGGGGCCGCTGCGGAACCACATCATACCAAGGAGAGTTATGTGGACACAGAGCTGAGCCGTAGCCCGCCGCCGTGAGGGGGCCCCATCCCTAAAAGGAGGGCTCTCCCAAGGGAAAGACACGGGCTTCCGAGAGGAGCAACCATGGAAAAATATGTGGGATCCCAGCAGGGTCACTCACATGGCCCAAGCCAATACCGGTTCTCAAGGATTCAGCGGTAGGAGGCCTGATGCCGGACGCTCCGCCACGCCCGGCACCGAGGGCGGTGGAGGACTCACAGAGTTTGCTTCCGGAGAAAGTAAGCGCCAAGGCGCAGCAAGCCGACAGGAGCCGGGCCTCTCAGTGCTTCTACCTGTTTGAGGTGAGAACACAGGAGGAAACCGGCTCCACACGTAAGCTATAGAACCTAACGAACGTGTTGGGTGTCGCCCAGCCCGCAGCTCTACAGATGTCTGGCAGTGAGGCGCCACGTGTCAGCGCCCAGGGGGATGCACCACATCTAGTAGAGTGTGCTCGTACCCTGAGTGGACAGGGCACACCTTTTGCTTGGTAAGCCAAGGTGATGGCATCCACTAACCAGTGGGCCATCCTCTGCTTGGAGACAGCCTTTCCCTTCTGCTGGCCTCCGTGACAGACCAAGAGCTGAACTGAGGTCCTGAAGCTTGAGTTCTGTCCATGTACCTAAGTGGATGGGACAGAGCAAAGCTAGGGCTGGGTCTGCCTCCTCCAGGGGCAGCGCTTGCAGGTTCACCACCTAGTCCCTGAAGGGAGTGGTGGGAACCTTGGGCACATAGCCAGGCCGGGGTCTCAGTACCACGTGGGCGTCACCCGGCCCGAACTCCAGGCACGAATCGTCGACCGAAAATGCCTGCAGGTCCCCTACCCTCTAGATGGAGGCCAATGCAGTCAACAGTAAAGTCTTCATGGACAGAATCTTAAGCTCTGCTGACTGCAAGGGCTCACATGGGGCATTCTGAAGTGCTCGGAGCACCAGAGCAAGATCCCAAGAGGGTATGGAGGGAGGTCGAGGAGGATTTAACCGTCTCGCCCCCTAAGGAACCTGACGACCAGGTCGTGCTTCCCCACCGACTTACCTCTACATGGCAGAAATAGCAGCAACGCAAACTGATGGTGGAGGGCGACAGCCTCCGCTCCAACCCCTGCTGCAGGAAGGAAAGCACTGACGCGATCGAACATCTTCGGGGGTCCTCCCGGCGGAGAGAACACCAATCGACGAACAGGTTCCACTTCAAGGCATAGGCCCGTCTCGTAGACGGTGCTCTAGCTGAAGTGATGGTGTTAACTACCTCTTGAGGTAAGTCACCTAGAACCTCCGCGTCCCGTCCAGGGACCAGACATGAAGTTTCCAGAGGTCTGGACGCAGGTGCCAGAGGGTGCCCCGTCTCTGAGTTAGAAGATCCTTCCTCAGAGGAATCGGCCAAGGAGGGGCTGTCGCGAGGAGCATGAGTTCTGGGAACCAAGTCCGGTGGGGCCAATACGGGGCCACCAACAGGACCTGCTCCTTGTCCTCCCTGACCTTGCACAGTGTCTGTGCAAGTAGGCTCACTGGGGGAAACGCATATTTGCGTAGACCCTGGGGCCAGCTGTGCGCAAGTGCATCCGTGCCGAGTGTGCCCTCGGTCAGCGAATAAAACCACTGGCAGTGGGACGTTTCAGGGGAGGCAAACAGGTCGACCTGTGCCACCCCGAACTGAACCCAGATCAGCCGGACCACCTGGGGGTGGAGCTGCCATTCTCCCGGAAGCGCAGCTCGTGACAGCTCGTCGGCCGCCCGGTTGCGCACCCCAGGGACATGAATGGCCCGAAGCGACCTCAGACACTTCTGACTCCAGAGGAGGAGATGGCGGGCGAGTTGCGACATGCGACGTGAGCGTAGACCACCTTGACGGTTGATGTACGCAACGGTCGCCGTGTTGTCCGTATGGACCAGTACATCTTTGCCCCGTAACCGGCCCTTGAGGCGGCTCAGTGCACGATGTACTGCTAGCAACTCGAGGCAATTGATATGCCACTGCAGGTGCGGGCCCGTCCAAACCCCTGACACTGCATGCCCGTTGTACGTGGCACCCCAGCCCATGGACGAGGCATCCGTGAAGACCACAGCATGCCTGGATACCTGTTCCAACGGCACTCCGGCCCGAAGGAACCCGGGATCTGACCACGGGCTGAAGGTTTTGCGGCAGGACGGAGTGATGCTCACCCGATACGTGCCGCGTGTCCACGCCCATCTCGGGACTCGGCCGTGAAGCCAATGCTGAAGCGGTCTCATATGAAGCAGGCCGAGCGGTGTAACTGCCGCCGCAGCCGCCATATGCCCCAGGAGCCTCTGAAAATGTTTCAGTGGAACCGCCATCCTGCCCTGAAACGTGTTCAGGCAGTTCAGCATCGACTGGACACGCTCCTTCGTGAGACGCGCAGTCCGCTTGACCGAATCCAACTCCATACCGAGAAAAGAGATCCTCTGCACGGGGGCGAGTTACTCTTTTCCCAGTTGACCTGAAGACCCAACTGGCTGAGGTGTCTGAGCACCAAGTCCCTGTGTTCGCACAACTGCTCCCGGGACTGTGCAAGGATGAGCCAGTCGTCGAGATAGTTTAGGATGCGAACGCCCTGTTCCCTCATGGGCACAAGGGCCCCCTCCGTGACCTTCGTAAAGACACGGGGGGACAGGGCCAGCCTGAAGGGTAGGACTTTGTACTGATATGCTTGCCCCTCGAACGCAAAGCGCAGGAACGGCCTGTGTCGGGGGAGAAACGAGACATGAAAGTACGCGTCCTTCAGGTCGATCGCTGCAAACCAATCTTGGGGACGGATGCACTCGAAAATGCGTTTCTGCGTGAGCATCTTGAACGGTAGCTTGTGAAGGCTCCGATTCAGTACTCGCAGGTCCAAGATTGGCCGTAACCCACCGGTTTTCTTGGGTACAATGAAGTACGGGCTGTAGAAGCCTGTCCTCATATCGGCTGGAGGGACCGGCTCTATCGCATCCTTCGCCAGTAGGACTGCGATTTCCGCACGCAGGACACGGACGTCTGCAGCTTTCACCGAAGTGAAGCGGACGTCCGTGAACCTGGGAGGGGGAACGCCGGGCGAACTGAATCGCATAGCCGAGCCTGATGGCCTGAATGAGCCAGCGAGACGGACTGGGGAGCTCTAACCAGGCTCGCAGAGACCGAACAAGCGGGAACATCAGGACCACCGGCGTACCCACCATGGGGCAGCGAGGTGGAATACAGGCACCGGCCTGGGGCGGCTGTCTCGTGGAGGTGGCCCGCAGTGAGGTGTGAATGTGCTGTGCAACACATACCTGATTCCACGGAGGGCAGAGGGTCCGCGAGGAGGCTGTGGTGCATCCCTGCGTCATCCGCTGCTGCCTGCTGGCGAAACAGGAGGAGGATGAGTGTGGTCCGGCGTTTGACCAGCCACAACTCTCCAAGCCCCCTGAGGACCCAGAGATAGAGGAACTGCTTTTTTTTTTTTTTTTTTTGAGAGTTTGGGTACCACTGGTTGTGACCAGCGGCAGAACAGAATTTAGACTCAAAACATTCCCCGGCCCTCTTCCGGGGAAAAGCAGCCCCGCCCATCTCCAGGTCACCCGTCTCAGAGGTGATGTTTCACCGACCGCTTAAACAGCAGTAGAGACGGGTGGCGTCGTCCTCCTGCCGTGTACACAGTAGAGCAGACTGTGTCGAGGGTCCCTTTTTTTTTTTTTTTTTTTGCAGGGGCGACTTCTTTGGCGACAAGCAGACTGAGGGGCGGCCCATAAGGCGCTCTGAAGCTTGATTTCCTCAGCCCGCTACCGACTGCAAAGAACTGCTGGGCTCAGTTCTCAACAGTGTCGCCGAAATGGCCACCTTGTGAGATGGAAGCATCGTGAAGCGTACTTTGACGACCACTCGCATCTCAGCAAGGCAAGCCAGGGGGTGTTTCTGGACCACAGAGGTGGACATCGTCTGGCCGAGGGCCTGCGCCATGACCTGATCACGGTTAGTCAACGTGCGCAGCTCAACCCCGACTCAGAACTACCCTCGTGCATTAAGAGTGCAGGGCGGAGGTGGTCTGCGTACAGCCACCCCACCAAGGAGGGTAGTGAGGGAGGAAAAACTTATGCAGTGCTGGCCCCTCTGGAGTTCCATACTGCCAAGTTTTACATGCACATCTGGGATAGATCCCAGGAACGCATGGCTATTGACTCTGAATCTGATTCAGCAAAGCACACACCATTACAGTGGGCTCAGCATCATCTTCATTCCCAGAGCACAACAGCCCTCTCTCCGATGTAGCGATTGACATCTGATCCTCAGCTGGAGCCCTGAATGAAATGCTAGGTTCCCCCCTAAGAAGGACCAGCAACTCCATCCAAAAGCTGCACAGCTTGCAGTGCGCTAGAGGGGGAGGGGCCCCAGGGGGTTGGATCCCCGAAGAAGCCCCACCCACCTCAGGTCACCCCAGCCATTACACCAAAGTAGACCTCTCCTGTGGCCACCAGGGAGGGCGCTACAACGGGAAATCGGCCCGGGGACAGCGCACATAGAGCGGCGAGCGAGCGCTGGGTTGCCGTGACAACGCGCGCTGCAGCTTAGCCGCTCGACGGCACACGACACGCAGAGAAGCGAGAGGTCCGCCCGGGTTTCCCCCGGCGGCAGCTCTCGCTGATCTCCACGGTCTCCCAGAGTGTCGAGCAGACCCGCGGCTGTGCTTTTACACACGAGCCGCGGCTGGCCAACAACAAAGGGGACTCAAGCTTCCCGGAGAAAGAAGAGTCGCGACCGGCGTGCCGACGTGGTCATGTTCCCATTTGAAAACATGAACCACCCACGAACGCAGTCTCAGCATGCAGCCCAGACATGTGAAACAGTGCTCGTGGCCGTCAGTGAGGACAGGGAACAACCGCAACCAGAAACACACAGGTAAATTGTCATCTTTAAAAAGACGCAAGCTCTACCTGTGTAGCTCTTTTAGGGAAAATGCTCTCTGGGGTGCTGAAGCACACAGGGGATAGTCGCGGCGACACAGACAGGGAATTCGTGCAGCCTGTCATGCGCGCTCTCTTTCTCATAGAAGGCGATCTCTTACCAGCCGTGAAAACGGCCTTTCAGCGCTCTAAAACAGCGCACCAAACCAGCTGTGAGAACAGCCTTTGTTTTTGCTCAATAAAACAATCGAAAGTGAAAGAGAGAAATTCGACCCCGCTGCAATGCCGTCACTCCAACACCAAACGAGGAGAGATTCACCCGAAGAGCTTGACTCGTTATAATGTTAACACACGCTTGTAGAGAGTGATTTCAGGACGATCCATTCACCACTCGGCTCCGAAGCAAAAGGCTAATTTAATGCAAGCACCTGTGCCTCATTTATACCCGCTCTGCGTGGCATGGGCAGCTGGTGCAATCATTGCATGCCAATGTGCATTGGCTCGTTTAGTTACACTCGAAGTAGATTGGCTCTCGCTAGCGAGATTCCTATTCGTCGGTACTCCGACGTGGCGTCGAGAGTGACCGACTGAATGGGAACCAAAAATGGTTCTTCTATGTCATTACTGTGAAAACACCTTTTTTTTAAGGGTGTACGTATGTACCTGGGAGTTGCTTGGCACGTTTTTCTACAGCTCCGAGGAGATTGGGGCTCCTACGTGAGACCCCATTTGTCAGTCTTCAACGTTGATCGTGACTGACAGATAGGGAACAGGTGTGTTTCCAGGTACAATTATAACTTTGAACTAAACCACGACAAGAGCACATCGCCTACGGGCCAGTACCATATGAATAACACTGGGAATCGCACAAGTGTTCTGTAATCTGTAAAAGCATGAATTGAGCGCTTTTAGCACATTTATACTGACGGAGAGGGTGAGAGAAAATGAGAAAACAGGCTGTGAAGCAGATTGGGGCTGCCAGCCAAGAGGCTTGGCACAGCTCCTAATGATGCCAGGCATGAGTCGGCTCCCAGTGCCACCTAGACATGTACCCTGCCAGCTCCCAGTCAGGTATGGATGTCTCTATTAGTCACATGCTTCTCTATGTGTGAGAGAGCCAGAGAGAGGCCCTGAGACTAAATGCACAGCCTGGAACAACAAAACCGTTGTACATTTCACATTCCCTTGTGATCAAACCTAGTGAGACGCTGATTTTCTTCCATTTTTGACCGAGGATTGCATATTTCCATGTGATGAATGATGCAACAGCTTAGCAACAGGGTTTGTGCTTTCTCAATGTACAGATCTGGGCTCGCAGCTTCCAATATAAGGTTATATCACCCTCACTCCCTCCTACTGTATCTTTAAACTAATACTGCTGGCTGATATTAAAGATGATATTAGCAGGTCAGTGGGAATGCACATGTCTATTTTAGGCTTATTTTAAGTGCAATTTTAATTTTTAATCTCTCTGGACATTTTGAGATTGGACATTTGCTGAATAAAAGGTATTTTGACACTGAAGCCATACTTAAATATGTATGAGATTTGATTAAATGGCAAAATGTCAAACCAAGTGCTATTTATTTTAAAAGATCCATCCAAAAATGAATATTGCATTATTATTTACTCACTTTCACTTTCCTTTGAACCCATATGCTGTTATTCTTTCTGTGGAACATAACGGTAACGTTTCCGAAGAATCTTCACACATATGAAGATTCTTGAGAATTTATTATATTTTGTTAAAGGGAAGAAAGAAAATAGTATATGAAAGGATGTGGGTGAGTGAATAATAAAATAATGTTAATGTTTGATGAAACGTGAGATTTCGATAGATGAACTGTAGCTAGATGCACTTTCAAAGCTACATTTTTTTTTAAACTTAAAATGACACTACAATTCAAAGTTCTGGGGTTAGTAATATATATTAGTATATATATATATATATATATATATATGCTTAATTTATCAGCAGCCATTACGCCAGTCTTTTTTCAGAAATCATTCTAATATCTAAACAATTCTAATATTTGCTGTTATATATTATATATATTATAAGATGTCGAAAACACGTTTTTTTTTTTTTGTTGTAAACTTATCAAACTTTTTAAAACTTAAAAACTTATCAACTTATTTAAAACTTTACACTTATCAAACTTATCAAACAAAAAACAAACGTGTGTGTATGTGTGTGTGTGTGTGTGTGTGTGTGTGTGTGTGTGTGTGTGTGCTTGTTTTTGTGACATATCAGGACAAAAATGTGTATAATAACATGTGTATGACACAGGTATTACAGAAAATGGTGACATATCAGGACATTACCCCATGTCCCCACTTTTCAAAATGCTTATAAATCACACAGGAGGAGTTTTTTTGAAAAAGTAAAAATGCAGAATGTTTCCTGTGATGGGTAGGTTTAGGGATAGGGGCAGTGTAAGGGGATAGACAATACGGTTTGTACAGTATAAAACACATTACGCCTATGGAATGTCCCCACAATTCACAAAAACAAACATGTGTGTGTGTGTGTGTGTGTGTGTGTGTGTGTGTGTGTGTGTGTGTGTGTGTGTGTGTGTGTGTGTGTGTGTGTGTGTTTGTGAAATATCAGGACACAAATGTGTATAATGACATGGGTATGACACAGGTATTACAGGAGAGGGTGAAATATGAGGACATTACCCATGTCCCCACTTTTCACAAAAACAAATGTGTGTGTGTGTGTGTGTGTGTGTGTGTGTGTGTGTGTGTGTGTGTGTGTGTGTGTGTGTGTGTGTGTGTGTGTGTGAGCCTGTTTATGTGGTTTATGAGGACACAAATTTGTATAACTACATGGGTATTACACTGGTATTACACTATAAATGTGGTTTATGAGGACATATCAAATGTCCTCATAATTCAAATGGCCTTAAAAACATACTAAATTATGTTTTTTTGAGAAAGTAAAAATGCAGAATGTTTCCTGTGATGGGTAGGTTTAGGGGCAGGGGCAGTGTAAGGGGATTGAAAATACGGTTTGTACTGTATAAAAACCATTACGCCTATGGAGAGTCCCTGTAAACCACATAGACCAACATGTGTGTGTGTGTGTGTGTGTGTGTGTGTGTGTGTGTGTGTGTGTGTGTGTGTGTGTGTGTGTGTGTGTGTGTGTGTGTGTGTGTGTGTGTGTGTGTGTGTGTGTGTGTGTCATAAAGAGAGAGAGTGTGTGGAGAATTTCCCCACATTTCACAAAACAAACGTGTGTGTCTTTGTCATAATTCAAATGTTGACAGTTGGAGAGGCTCCATTAGCTGCCATTCTATATGAACTATTTCTAATCGACTGAAACTCACTCATCTTCCATTCTATCGAATATAAACTTATCAAACTATTTCAAACTTTAAACTTATTAAACTATTTCAAACCTTTTCAAACTTTCTGATCAACTCTCTCCCAAGCCAACTGAAAGTTAGTCTTCAAACTTTTTAATAGTTGTAAAGTGTAACTGTACATTTAGATTTTTGTTACTGAGATGAATGATAAAATGTGGGTTATTTTGTGAGCATCTGCCCATCTAGTCCACTACTGCACTTAAAAAAAAAAAAAGTTTTTTGTTGGTTTAACTTAAAAAAGTAAGTAACCTGGTTGCCTTAAATTTGAGTTGATACAATGAAGAAAATTTGTTTAAAAAATAGAAACTCAAAATATTATTGTATCTGAACCACATAAAAATGGATAAATCATAAAAAAAGCACTATTTTGCATGTTTCACTGCGTCATCAGAAATAAAGCACACACAATTTCCCCAATATGCTTACAAAATATTTTAATAAAGGTTGTCGAATCTTAAAAAATGTTCATTGTATTAACTCAAAATTTTATTTTCAATGAACTCAAAATTTTAAGGCAACCAGGAAACTTTTTTTCTAAATAATTTTTTACAGTGTGTTATTATTATCATCATCATTATTATTAATGTTATCTATAATTGATATTACTATTGCTGTCAGCACAACTGATCACCATCTTTAATTATTGTTATATATAAATATTGACAATTATTACAAATTATTTAAATCATTATTAATATACATGTTATTACTATTTAAATACTTTTACTATTACTACTATTATTTGTCAGTTCTGCTTATGTTTTATTGCTGTTACTATTGCTGCCGTTTTATTTTTGTTGTGTTTTGTTTACTCTGTTGTAAGTTTTGCACTCCTAATACATTTTTTTTAAAGATGTCGAAAACAGTTGCGCTGCTTAATATACTTTTTTATTTGATGAATAGAAAGTTCAAAACAACAGCATTTATTTGAAATATAGAAATATTTTGAAATATAAAATGTAATTTCTTAAATAAGTCACTTTTAATCAATTCAATGACTTACTGACCCCAAATATTGAAGTGTGTGTTAAGATAAAATGTAAAAAATGTAATGAACTAAAATGCAAGTATTAGTTTGGCTAGTTAAATAAAAGAAAGGCTCATAAACGGGACATTGATAAATGTGTAATTTCTTTGCAAATAGCTCATTGTTTGATGCGATGACATTCATACACTTGTGTGTGGCTTCATTATCCAAATACTTTTATGGGTCATGTGTCATTTATTTTGTTGTGCATTAGATCAGCATGTGTTCTCTTCAGAGCGTTTCAAATGAAAGGACGGAATTTCCCAGGCACAGAGTAAGCCCTATCCTGACCGTTGACAGCTCAATGTATTTTAGAACTTGTCTTAAGCTCTTTTTGGGACGTTGCCCATTGGACAGCATCTGTGCATCTGTGCGTGTGTGAGCATGAATATGAATGTGTATTTGTACAGAGTCTGTATGACTCCTGGCTATTACCATGCATGAACTATAAAGGACACGGTCATGTGAAATGGCCAGCGACGTATAAGAGTGTCCACATTATTATTCATGTTGGTTTTATATAGTTTTGAAAAACTTATACTGATGTGATATTATTAACATTTGTCTTCAAATATTAAAATGTTTTTAAATATAGTTTTCATAATGTGATTTATTTATTTATTCATAAATATCATTATGTTTTTGAGGAGTCATATCACATGACATTTTTGTTGTCTGAGCTATAACCTTGCCTTGACATTTTATGAGGGTTTGCAAGGATATTTTTTTTCAGGTTTATCTCTATTTTCTACATGTTGGTTGCACCATTTGACTATTAAAATATTCAAATTAATCAAATGTTAATAAGCAGTGAAAGCGTATTCATATATTTTTTAATAAGAAATAATGATAAACATTTCTGAAGGATCTTAATCCACGTTTGGAGCTTGACAGTAACTTGAAACTGTCAATGTATAAAAAAGATATGTGTGAACATTCTTGCAAATATCTCTTTTTTTATTCCATGGAAGAAAGAAAATCATATATTGGTTTTGGAATGATGTGGGTGAGTGAATATTGAAATAATTTTCATGTTTGATAAACTATATCTTCAGATAGATCCAAGAAAAACATTCTTTAAAATGATTTAACATTGTTCAAAATTACACTAACATCCCAAGGTCGGGGGTTAGTAAAGAAATGTAGGTTTTGTGAAAGAAATCTGAATAAAATAAAAAGAAATGATCACAATATATAGTATATAATGATAAAAGATTATACTAAAACACACACACACACACCTGCACACACATATGGGGACGTTCCATAGGCGTAATGGTTTTTATACTGTACAAACCGTATTTTCTATCCCCTTACACTGCCACTGCCCTTAAACCTACCCATCACAGGAAACCAAAGAATGTAAGAGCTGTAAGAAATCTCAATTAATTAGCACAATACACAACAATTTTTTTTTTTTTTTTTTTTTTTTTTTTTAAAGACAGACATCTACAACAAAAACTCACGTACGCAAAGTGCCGAACACTGGATTTTAGTCTAAAAAAACTCCTCCTGTATGATTTATTTATTTATTTTCATTTTGAAAAGGGGGACATGGGCAATGTCCTCATATTTCACCCTCTCCTTGTAATACATGTGTCATACCAATGTCATTATACACATTTGTGTTATCATATATCACAAAAACATGCCCCCTCCCCCCACACACACACACACACGTTGCATTTTTGTGAATTGTGGGGACTTTCCATAGGCGTAATGGTTTTTATACTGTACAAACTGTATGTTCTATCCCCCTAAACTGCCCCGGCCCCTAAACCTGCCCATCACAGGAAACATTCTGCATTTTTACATTAAAAAAAAAATCATAATTTAGTATGTTTATAAATCCATTTACATTGTGGGGACCGCCGTCTCTTCCCCACAATGCAGGTGATCTCAGGTTTATATTATATTGGGGGACATTTGGTCCTCACAATGTAATCTAAACAAGTACACACACACACACACACACACAATTTGTAATTTTAAAATGAAAAACATGGTTATCATAGAAGCGGTGAAATGAAATAAATGTTGGTTCAGAAACTTTTTTCACTTAGAAATTGCTTGTAAAGTTAATAAATAATTATAAAACATTGGCAAGTAGCACAATGAATTAAACATGCAAATTTTAATTAGAAAAACTGAAATTGTACTCCAATAATCTCTTTTGTATTTACAACTTAAAATCTCAGTGTATATTCAAGTCAGTGTACTGTAATGTATTAATTGCATTTTAATGTTTTAATTATAAATTATTAGATCCAGACAAGCACAATAGCATCATGCCAGTGACCCGAAAATGAAAGTTTATGAGCAGTTCAAGTTTCCAGTTGTAACACAGCTGTGTTTGTGAAGTACACCGAAGTGCTGACAGATTCACTTCATTCTCCGAGCTGAAGAACAGGTTTATTCTCCTGTTTCTCGAGTTTAACTTACAGCATTGCTTAGGTGTGAAACTTCATTTAAGAGATGCAAATAATGAGTTAGAAGAGCAGTGAACGTTACAACCGCTTCAGGAGCAAAAACAAACCTTGCATTATTACACATATCAAAGCCGAACTATCATTTGCTGTGCACTGAATGTGTTGGTGAAGCAGGTGCTAGTTTCTATATGTGTGTGTGTGTGGTCTGAAGCACTTGAAACTGTACCTGTAACCACAGGCTCACCTCCTGACAGCTTCTGTGGTCATGGGAGACAGGTAAAATGAGGTGGAGCGAGCTTCTTCAGCAGGAAACAGAGCAGGTGTTCCAATTAGCCGTTCTCCTTTAAGAGCAGAATAAACAAACTCACAACACTCACAATTAATAAAAGTTGGTGGCCTGGAACTTTCCACTATAAAAATCCTTTGGGCGTGGATTCAGCGTTTTTTTTTCTGCATTCCAAATTAGAAAGATAAAGCAAACAAAGTTCACAGGTGCAGCTCTGAGAGTCAGACGTGATCATAATGATGGTGGAAAAACAAAAAAACAACTCCATAAATACAATTATATTCATTTGAAAGCTCTATATGCTCTCAATAAACTCAGCTGAACTCAACAAAGCTTAGATCATTTAAAGGGATAGCTCACTTTGAAATACAATTGTGATATGTTTTAGCTTACCTCATGGGCATCCGAGATGTAGGAGTATTTGTTTCCCCAGTAGTTTCAATTTTGATCATTTTAGGTCAAACCGTTCTTGTCTGTGCCTCACATAATGCAGGTCTATGGTCGATATAAATAAACGATATAATAAACGATATAAAAAAAACGATAAAACGATATAAATACCGTTCGTTTTCTCACACAAACCGCTCGTTTCATGTCTTAGGCCATCAGTGTGTACTTACAATGGGGGATTGTTTAATTTGGACTTCTCTGTGTATGCTCTTTGAGGTGGTGACCATAGACCTGCATTATGTGAGGCACAGACAAGAACGGTTTGACCTAAAATGATAAAAATTGAAACTACTTGGGAAACAAATACTCCTACATCTCGGATGCCCATGAGGTAAGCTAAAACATATCAAAATTTAATTTCAAAGTGAACTATCCCTTTAAAGAGAAATGATTGAGATCATATACTTGTTTTCATTTTCCACATCATATTTTTCTGGATATCATTCAGCATACAAATTATGATCATTGAAATCATTTTAAAAGACTATAAAATATGCAGTCATAAAACATATATAAAAGACCAAATATATTAAAGGGTTACTTCAGCGATTAGCATATGGCTTTGTATCAGTAGAAACCCTGGAGTATATTCAAATTATTGTGCTTTCTCCCCTCCTATCCCCCTGAGACAAGAGATTTATGCATTTTATTTCCGGAAAAATTCCTCCTATGATGCAAATTGATGATTTTTGCATCATAGGAGGAATGTTTGCCCAAAGGCTAAAGACTACAGCCAGCAGAGGGAGCCATTTCCGCATGTTTTGAACCCGCGCATGGGGGATGGAGATTACACTCAGAGCTCAGCTCAGCTACAGGCACTCATTTAACGGAGCTATGGTGAGCAATGTAAGTCTTTTAACTTCTCAAATTAATTTCCATGAAAGTGAAGCTTCCAAAGGCATGAACTGAAACGCGCCAGACTGAACTCGTGTTGTGAATGTATGCCGCGAGTGTAGTCGCGATTACCTCAGCTCTCATCAATCGTGCAGTTAGTGCTCAGTGCTGTGATACTCGCGCGGTGACTCACTCGTTATATTGAACCAAGCCTGCAGTCTCCCTCTCATTTACTGAAGCTTTCGCGCCTCGATCGCCCCCCGGTGACCGGTCCCAGTATAGCCGCCCCTCTGTGTTTTCTAATGGACGCGAGGCTAACTAAATAATAAAATTACACTTCAAAAATGTTTCCCCAAAGTTAGTTTATGTCACTGAAGGCAGTTATCATCACGATTATTTTATTTCAGGTGTTCGTTTTAAAAATAAGTTTACTTTGAGTTAGTTATTTGATGCTATAAAAACGGGGGGTGTGACGTCATGATTGACAGCTGAGACTGACGGCTTCTCTGAGTGAAGTTGTCAGTGAGGCACTAACGGACTTTTTTCGAAATTTTTGGGAGCAGATTAGAGCTTTAGCTTTAATTTCTACATTTCCATAACTGTTTATTTCACACCAAAATTATTAATTGTTCTGCATCTGCGAGAGTGTGGGCGGGCTTTTGATATCGCGACTGTACTTCCTGCTCTACTTCCTGCGCTCTACTGCGCAACTCCGGTCCCGAAATCGCTACTGCGCAGACTCGGTCCCAAGATGTCCGCGCCGTGCAAGGGCACCTGAAAGCTTCAAATCTGCCAAGCGGAAACGGATGATGTCGAGTCGTCCATATTTTTTTACGGTCTATGTATTGAACAGACACGTTCAGTTTTTAATTGTAGTGTCTTCAACTCAGTCACAGTAATTAAGTTGGTTGCTTTGGGAATGGCCTCACAGGGCAGCGAAGCATTCTGGGAATTGTAGTCTTTCATCCCCATTGGACAAAAATACATTTTCTGTCTTTTCTCAGTCTAGAAAGCACCAAATTCAAAAATTATTTCACATTTCTACTGCATTGATGACCCAGTTTAAATACAAATTCATTTTCCCAGCGCTGAAGTACCCTTTAAGGGTGCTTTCACATCTCTAGTTCGGTTCATTTGGTCCGAAGCAAGGGCAACCAATTATACATTGTTGCATTTTTCAGCTTTTTTGGTTCCTTTTCACACCACACTGATTGCTTTGGTCCGAACCAGTTGAAACGAACCAAAACGCAGGCACGTGACAACATCCACATCCCTCATTGGCCATGGCGTATTTCCTAAACTGCTTTTCGATTGGTCAGAATTTACGTGTGGGAAAATTCCAACAGAAGAGGCAAAGCCAGAAAACTATAATAACACTATGGAGAGACGACTGCGCGGGCTGGTTGTGTCCCTGGCCATAATCTACTACACTGTGTGTATTTACCACAGTGTGCAAACAATACACTTCTATAATGAAGCGCGGATGCGATGTGAAAACAACGTTCTAATGCACTGCAAAAGGCGAGCGTGCATCACTCGTCACTTCAAGAGGAGGCATGCATTAATTATTAACTCTTGACATGCTCATCTTCCGAAAATATTGCCAACGATCTATCAGGTAATAATATCATGCACACAATGTCAGCGCAGCTAACTACGGCAGCTGGTTTAGTCCAAAAATGATCAGTACTTTTGCAGTTGGTTCTGTTCGAGGTCGGATCACGTTCTCACCACAAACAATGGTGAACAATTTGGTCCGCTTTTGGTGCGCACCCGAGTGCGATTGCTGCTTTCAGACCTGACCAAACAAACCGCACAAAAGAGGGAAACGAACCCTAGTACGATTCAACCGAACTAAATGAGGCAGGTGTGAAAGCACCCTTAAACATAGGCTACTATACAGTAAAAACAAATTGGTTGGTTTTTGTTGGTTTAACTTAAAAAAGTAAGTAACCTGGTTGCCTTAAATTTTTAATTTTATTGAAATAAAATGTTTTAGTTGATACAATGAAGGAAATTTGTTTAATAAATAGAAACTCAAAATATTATTGTATCTGAACCACATATTGGATAAATCATGAAAATAGCACTATTTGGCATGTTTCACTGCGTCATCAGAAATAAAACACACACAATTACCCAATATGCTTATAAAATCTTTTAATAATCTTTTAATAAAGGTTGTCGAATCTTAAAAAGTGTTCATTGTATTAACTCAAAATTTTTATTTCAATGAACTCAAAACTTTAAGGCAACCAGGTGACTTTTTTTCTAAATAATTTTTTACAGTGTACTGTATATTCTCAGTGAGATCCATAAAAAATAGCCTATATGAAAATGTGCAAATTAAACACATTTTGTTTTCATTAGGAAAAAAACAAACAAAAAAAACAATCATACAATTTATCACACTTTTTTATTTTAATACCCCCCTCCCCCCTTTTTATAGAAATAAAAAATCTTTCCTACTCCCAGAACCTACTGAAGTTCCCCAAGGCTGCACATCACTGCTCTAAGAGAGAGATAAAATAATATATAAAAGAAATATTCATGCTCATTTGCATTATTTCCCAGCTGGATAAGAATATTATATAAATAAAAATGGTCCCGCGAGTGTTTCCTGTGTGTGAGGTTTGTCCTGATTAAATCTATAAGTCAGTGTGTAGAACTAAATCTGCATGTAGGTCTTGCTGCATTCCATATTTCTCTGTAGCCTGCCTGACATTGTCCATCATGTAGAGATTCAGAAGTCGTCTATTCTCAGACAAATAGATTTCTGCGTATGAATTTTGAAGCTGAGGCAGAGATGACTGAGATAAATCATTTCCTGAGGCCTTTCTGTTTCAGCTGATTCAGCAGGCTGAAGTGCTTTTCATCTGACCATCAATTATTAATACACTATTAGCATATTAGCTTATGCGAAAAATCCATCTAGGTTAGTAGGGTAAGATGTATTTGCATGTGCATGCATGATATAAGTGTATGTGTTGGATATGAATGTGTGAATATGAATGAATGTATAGCCTATATGTGTTCCTGTTTGTGAAAAGTGTTCATGTGAAGGAATCTATTAGAGCGTTTGTGTGTGTGTATCCGGTTGTTGACTCCGTGCAGGTCGTTCTTATTAAACAGGACTGTGGATGTGCTCTGACAGGTGGATTATGAGACGATTATTTACGCCGCTCTTTTAATTAAAAGAAAAACTGCCTATTACTCTTCCCTCGCTCGCTCGTTAATATCTGCCACCAGATTTGGGTGTTGTCGATGATCTGTAATTAAAAAGAAAAGAGGCGGCTTTATGACAGAGTTTGGGGAACATCAGGAAATTACTTTGTGAATGACACACACACACACACACACACACACACACACACACACACACACACACACACACACACACACACACACACACACACACACACACACACACACACACACACACACACACACACAGACAATCTTAGTGTGAAGTGGTATTAAATAATTATGAGAAATGTTTTGTCCTTTACTTTTTACTATGAAAATTTCAGTCATGAAAAAGATTATTGCTAATATCTATGATCTCTTCCAAGATGCAAGCATGTTTATTTCAAGAGAAATACAAATAACATCTGTGTGCTGTAAAAGTAAACAACTGTGGTAAAAAAGAACATTAATGAAAGTGAAAATGGAACACAAAAGAAGATATTTGAAAAATTGTTCAGCTATTTTTGTCTGTGATGAACTCATAGAGCCACATCAGATCTCATTGTTTTTGTGTGTTATGTGATATGTGACCATTTGGGCTCTCTACGTGTAAGTTGAACAATTAATTTACTCAAACTTTTATATCCGAGTTCTATACAGTAGATCACTTGTACGCTAGCTGTCTTTATGTCCTCTTTAGCGTTTCAAAATGAGTCCCCGTTCCCTTTCATTGGTCGAAAATGGTTGAAAATTTCAGCAAAATATTTTCTTTTGTGTTGCACAAAAGAAAGAAAATCAACACTGGAAGTAGGGATGTAACGAGTCAATCAACTTATGATGCGATATGATTCACGATTCTAGTTTCACGATACAATTTTCTCACGACTTTAGATTTAAGAGATATTCACTAGTTCTGCCAGAAAGACTTGGGGGAATAAATACTGTGACAATTATCCATTTATTAACAACCCAGCAAGCAATAAAGTCCATCCGTAGCTCGCAATCAGAGGGTCCAGACTCTGCATATCCTGCCTGAAGACGAAGGCAGAGGCGCAGCCGACCCGCCCGTGAGGTATGGAAGGGACCATCCTGGTGGTGGTGGGGTAGAGTAGGGAAGGATTTGAATTGGAGGTGGTGGGGAGGATGGCGGTGAATTGGGGCGTCAGCATCTGCGAACTCAAACATGAGTAAGTACCTATCTTTTATGCCCAAGTATTAGAATGTGATTGGATAGATAGAAGTTGAAGTGACGTAAAAATTAAGTCTCCCCGGCAGAACTTATTCTAAAAAGTTGCTAAGTGTGATTATTAGTCGTCAGATGGTCAAAATGCTGTCTCACTTCTGATTTGATTGAGCCAACGGAAGCTACGCTTTAGATGCTCCTGTTTGACGGCGTGTGCACACGGGTGCGCTGACTGCGCCCGCGGCCAACTTCCATATGAATGAACTGAAAACATCCGTTTATTTCCCTCTCCTTCACGCTAGTGTGCTTGCACAGTTTGCTACGCTAGCTACAACTAGCTAGCTCGTTGCTATCGTAATCATTACTAATTGGAAAGTGAGTAAATGAAAAGAGAATTTCATATTTAGTCCATAGTATGTTTTTTGTTATTAATGTATTGCTGTGCTTGGGATTTTTGGGCTGTAACCTTTGGTCAATGGGTGTGTCGTCTGTGTCTGAGGCTCGGGAAGTTCGTTAAAGGTGCTGTGTGCACATTATTTTGACTGTATAAGGCATAAAAATAGTATAATATGTTTGGAGATATTTAGGAAACAAGCTGACAGTCGTTTCTCTGAAAAACAATGTTCCTTCTTTGAATTCTGTTTCAGAATGTCTGTTTTTTTGTTTAGTTTTTTAAATGTCTGTGTGATTAGACTGGGTAAATCCATCCTGATCTGCCAGCGATTTGATTTTCGCCCTGCAGCTCAGTCTGGAAACCTGTACATTCATTTCTACAGCTTCTGTTACACTTGTGCAGGAGCCAAGCACAGAATGGCTTATCCACCTGGCGCGCTATTGGCTGTTTAACACGATGACAGATAGAGAAGTGATGGGTCGTTGCCTGTTGATCACGCCTCTTGTGGTCGGTTTGGTTGAAGAACTATCCAATTGCATACAGATTCATTTGAACTATGCTCGTTTATCACTCCTCTTGTGCAGTCTGTAAAAATACAGAGCAGACTCCGCAGACCAATGTTCAATCTTAAATTAAGCTTGGTCTGGTAATAGCCACACAACTATGTGATCCCTTCCACTGCCAATTTACTCAAAAGTATTTAGACACCTGTTTAAAAGAGTTTACAAAGAGTAAAAATTGCTTTCAGAGGATAAAAATCTCCTTCTATGCATGGCTTGATTCAACTTTGCTCTGGATACTGATCCGGTTTTGAGCCCAACCATGAGGATGGGCCAAGTTTGGAGATGGCCCATTGAATCAACAAGAGTTGGATATGACTGAAACGGTCAATGAATAAATCTTAGTTTATGTTAATTTAATGATTCACTAATACATTATTCAAATCATAATCATGCAATAAAAATATTTCATAGACTTAATAACTAACAATAACAACAGTCATCATCCTCATGCAGGAAAAAGGAGCATTACGATTTTCACAAGGACACGAGAACTGTGCAGTTGCATTACAGGAGCAAAACCTGTTCATCACTCCTAAGCTTTAGCAGCTGCACAAACGTTGCCTGTGCACTTTATTAAAGACTATTTATATAACACCATCCAACTGTTTGAACGTTTCCTCTTTTCGACTATAAGAATGGCCTTTTATTTACATCCGTGTTGATTTTGTGTACCCAGCCTCTGAATACACACACACAAACACACACCTGAGCGTTTGATTGACAGCCTCCTCCTCAGTGTAAAATTTGAAGACTACGCCAACTCACAGCTCTCGGATTTAGCGAGCTTTAGCAGCTTTTGATTCCTGATAGGCCAACTGTCTGTCACCTCTAATGGAATGTGGATGTGCGCATGTGTGTGTGTGGGTCTTGGAGTGAATGACTTTGACCTCCCGGCTGCACACCAAGCATGCTGGTCAAAGGTTGCAAGCGTCAATCACACTCCGGACATGGTCAAAGCAACGCACACACACAGACGATTCCCAGTTCTTTTCAGCTCTGTGTGTGTTTGTGTGTGTGCTCCTACAAATATGACTCAGAGAATAGAAAACAAAACCATCTGAAAGAGTCCAGGATCAGGACACCCTTGGGTGTGTTTCTTGTCTAAGCTTTCTAATCCCAGTATTAGGTTGGTAAATGCCTACGTTAATCCTGCTCTGTTTAACACATCTTCGTTATGAATGGCTCTTTGATTCACTGCTGTTACAGTGGTCATGTGAGTGTTTCTGAAAATCAAACACTCCACAGGTAACAGCAACACAATCAGAAACCACGATCTGGCTTATCTTAGGCAATGACAAAAGCAGGTTTTTTTTAATGAAAATGGGAAGAGTTAAAACGAGTTGTTGCAGGTTACTATTCTGCCACAATTCTGCACGCGTGAACTGAGTTTTGCGGAGAAATGTTTGTCTCCAAATAAGAAAGTATTTTGAATGAAGGAAAATCAATTTTGCATTAAAATAAGCTTATTTGGATGTGCGCTGACGATATATATCACATGTGCAACGTCTCGTTTGCTTGCGCTCCGATACCCGCTCTGACTGCTCGGCGGCTCGCTTGCGCAACACATCGTAACAGTATGACAATTCCAGCCAATCAGAGATGAGATTGCTAAATTCTGATTGGCTGGCTTAACAACGGGCCCTATCTTGCACCCAGCACAATTGACTTTGTACGCCGACGCATGTATCATTCCTATTTTGCACCCGCGCAAAGCGTGCTTTTCCCTCCACAAAAGCACGTCGCTAAACTAGTGAATGAACTTGCGCTCCCTGGGCGGTTCAGCGCAAAAAAGGAGGCGTGTTCCGGCGCAAACAATCCCTGGTGCTATTTTGCTGTTCCATTAAACAATTGCACCACTGACCAGAAAAAACCTAGTCTAAAGTCAGTGGCGTTGCTCGTTGTTCATTATGCTATTTTAAGGGCGCATGCTTGACCATAATGTATAGCGTGCATAACGCGCATACACTTTGCTCATGTAATCTACACAGATGCAACAGTTATTTTTGCAAATCATAAATTGTTACAATAAAAAAATATTAACACATGAGATGATGGAAATCATTGTGTGCCACGAAGATGTGAAAAAATAGGCATAAATCTAGCTTACAAATTATTCAGGCAAATTGTAGTAATTAAAGGGGGGGTGAAACACTCAGTTTCAGTCAGTGTCATGTCAATCTTGAGTACCTATAGAGTAGCATTGCATCCTGCATATCTCCGAAAAGTCTTTATTTTTTTTATAATTATATAAGAAAGATGCGCTGTTCCGAGTCTTTCCGAAAAAAGTCGAGCGGGTGGGGGCGTGTCGTGCTCGCTGCTGCTATTGTGTTGAGTCGAGTGCGTCGTAAAGCTGTGTCATCCCTAACAGCGGGAAAAAAACTTTATTCAAAATAAAAATATGGCTTTTAATCAGATACAGCCATACATCTATGATCCGGAATCAGACCCAGAGGCTGCAGTTGAACAGGAGCAGCAGCAAAAACGACTAGAGCAGGACGTCTCTATGTGGAACAAGTTATACACTAACTATATAATATGCTTAGCGGCTTGTGTTATTTACATATTTATACTTGAATTATATCGTCATATTTTTGTCTTTGAAGGTGTACATGTGGGAAGTGCAGTTGTGCACGTGTGTTTGTGTGTTTACGCGTGGTTTGTGTAGACAGTAAGCGGACTGGTTTTGCACGGCAGGTTAAGTTAGTGTTTACATAGAAAGACACGGAATAGTAGCGCATTTGAATGAAGAAGCGTGCTTATTTAGTTCAACATATTTCCCCCCTCTTTGTGTATTGTTGTTTGGAGTGCTTTTACAATACACAAACATAAAGTTACACATATAGTGGCCAGCTAAACAAATGTACACGCACTACACATCGCATGCTCCATTGATCAATTAACTATACGTGATCATGTTTGGGCTACTTGATGAGTATTGGCAAAAACACAGACATTTGAAGCAGTCTCACTCACCGCCTGCGGTTCTAACGTTGGGACTGCTCCATCCTTCAGCATTAGGCGATCGGGAAAATCCGGCGTCGAGCTGGGCCTTGTTTATGAAACAGTCGGCACCGAAATGCAGCGAACAGATATAAACATTCGCGCAACTCAGTTGCTGATCCGGAAAAGCAAATTACATCCACTGTTGCCTTAACGCAGGGTTTTTGGGGAATCTGTGCAGGACTGTCTTGGTCTGGCAACCAAAAACGCACTTTTTTGGTGACATTGTAATTGTGCACATCACCTGTCCAGCATCCTACAAGCCAGCGCTTTGATGGGCGTAGCCTGTTACTTTCGCTCTCTCCCTCTCTCTCTCTCACGCGCTTCCGGTAGAATTGTCCGTACGGCCCATACAAGGAAATTCCGCCCCCATTAATGTCAAAGGGGACGCATGATCTCAAAAAACTTGCCGAAACTTATGACTAACCGGAAGTAGTATTTTTGACAAAGAAATACTCCCATCAAACGTCCACCTTAACTTTTGAAACTTTGTCTATGTTTAGTATGGGATTCCGTGTCTTTAACAGTGTAAAAAGATCAGTATGCATGAAACAGCATTTCACCCCCCCTTTAAGGATCAGACCTGTTTGCCCAATAGTGGCAAGACATATATGTATATAAGGACATCTGACAAATTGGTTTGTCCGTCAAGAACCAGAAAAAAAAAAAAAAAAAAAAAAAAAAAAAAAAAAAAATCGACTGAAAAACTGAAAAAACTGTTTAACCAACGCCTGTTTAACCGACGCTATTTTTGGGTGGGTTTCGTCCTTCCCCATACAACACAACTTCCCTATCTTTCACTGCTCTTACAAGAACATCAGTCTCCTTGGCTGTGAACCGCTCCTGGCGTGCGCCTGGTAAATACGCCATAATAATAGCAATCCATAATGGAACTTACGCACCTGCTTTTAAAGGGAATGTTGGATGACGCTCTGATTGGTTTATTCACGTTACGCCCAAACCACATCTATGAATAATGAAGCTACTTCAGACCAAACCATTTTAGATTTGCGCCGGGCGCAAGAGCCATTTATCCCGCCGGGAAAATAGCAACAGCGCCGAGACCCGCCCACAAAGTTACTTGCGCTTCGCGCTTTGACACTTGCGTTTCAGATCGTTAAAATAGGGCCCAACCTCTCACAAGACTCCCTGCATTACTATACAGCGGACAAGGAAATATACATGGTGGAAATATACACGGAAAATCAAATTTAACACTGTTATAAAGTACTTTACATTTATTTACAAGTTCAAATGTCTACCATTTGACAAACACACATAAGGATCTTATTTTTGTCATGCATTTGAATGCATGAGTGGTAATCAGAGAGTCTTGGGAACATAGATATGTCTGGCAGGGCAGCCCGGCAGAGCTGGATCAGAGGAGGTAGCTTCAGCAATCTGTTCTTCGATGTCCTTTGGATGGGACTGCCAATAGAGAGGAGGGAAGCACTGGTTCGGGTTGTTCAGGAGCATCCACCCTCACATTCTTGGTTCCAGGAAGATAAGAGATTGTAAAGTTGAACCTGGTGAAGAGCCTGTAAAGCCTGTCTGGTATTCAATCTCCTATAGATTCATGGAGATACTTAATTTGGGTGATCTGTTAGAACTGTGAAGGGTTGTCTGGCTCCTTCCAACCAGTGCCTCCACTCCTCTAGAAGAAGTTGAATGACGGCTGTAACCCAGCTTTAGTGCAATGTACTTCTCCATGGCCTTCTGTTCGGGAATGGAAGATAAATATATCTTTCCACAGGGCACTGATTTACTCGATACCAGGTCGACGCACAGTCCCATGGTCTGTGTGGAGCAAGTTGGGAGGCTTGTTTTGGACAAGACATCTGCAAATGGGGCATAACACTCTGGGATGGCCGCTGATCATTGTTCAATGGGGCTTTCAGTGGTATGGGGAATTAGCTGGCATTACTGGAGCAGGGTCAGGAGATTGTAGCGGCAACTCTGAAAAACAGTTAGGAAAGCAGGTTTCACCCATTTACAGCACATCACCCATACTGAATAATAGCCCGGGCTGATGTACTAGACAGGGGCTTCCTTGGACAACACAGACGGTGGAATCCTCCAGAGCCAGAGGAGTGAAAGACTCAACATGCAGGCAGCTAATTCTCAGTAAGATGGGTTTAATTTGATGACAAATGTAACCTCTGCTGGTTCTTCCAGTAACTTATTGGACCTTGTATGGGGTCAGAGTTGAGGTCTTCTGGAAGTTAAGCTGCCTACAGAGCTGTCCGAAAATGAAGTTGCTGGCTGACCCAGACTCGAGGAGGTTTGATAACGGAAATAACAATCGTAAGTAGTCAGTGAAGTGGTAGTTGTCAATGGGGAAGGTTTAACAGAATGACTTGTAACTGCAATCACCAGGGCCATGGCGGTCTAATTGGGCATAAGGAGATGACATGCCCTCCAGCTCCACAATATAGACAGAGGTTGTGGGTAAACTGGCAGAATCTTTCAGGAGCTGATAAGCGGTTGTCGTCTAGTATTTGCATTGCCTCTGGTTCGGGTATGTCACTCTGATAAGGGGTTGTGAGTGGCGGAGGATTGCAAGGCAGATGTTTCTTCAAGGCAGCTTTGCATGCATTGTGACATACTGATGGACTGTTGGATGAATGTCTCAAGACCCATGGATTCGTCATACATGGCCAGTTGCAGACTCAACAAAGGATTTAGACCTGGTGGTAGGTGGTCAGCATGGCTCGCTCCTTCCATCCACTGGGGATAGTGAGAGTTATAATCTCAGGCCGTAATTCAGAACTGAACTTTTCCGTTGACTGATGTGATATAACCAGTCACAGATAGACAAAATTTCCCATGGGACGTCCACATAACTTGCCGAAGTGAGTCACAAAGCTGTTTATTGACTGCATGACTGGACTGATGCCACATGGTTTCTGCCCACTGCAAAGCTCTCCCTGTTAATAGAGAAATAATATATGAGATTAGAACATTCTTTGGGGAATGGCAGTGGCTGCATTTCAAGCCCCAGCGAACACTGCAATAGAAAGCCATTGCAATCCTCCACCGAGCCAGAGTAGGATGCTGGATTCACCATGGGACTGGCAACAATGATCTTAGAAGGACAGTGTCGGATGGAGATGAAGATTGGTGACTGGTGTGTTGCTGTGTGACCAGCAAGTTCTCTTCTCTTTGCGCCAGCTGATTCCTTAAATGGACCAGGATCGGTTGGATTCCTCTTTGTTTGTCTGGCCTTCCGTCAAGATATACACACACAGGACAAAGTAAATTAAAATCCAACACTTAAAAAAAAAAAAAACACACACACACACACACACAAGCAGGTAAACACAAGTAGGTGCAGGGAATGCTAGATGGACTGGAGCAGAGTGCAGATGGATGGATAAAACTGAAATTGTCAGAAGTAGAGGAAGAGATGGCTGGGATACACACGCCTCAGCAGCTGACTGATGAATTGAGCTCAGGATGGTAACACAGGAGTGGAAGAACAACAGGAGATGACAAGTAAGTTCCTCAGAGATTATTCTTAGAAGAACTAGAATTAAATCACTGAAATACTGGAAATCACTGGATAGAGTCTGTATCCAAATTGAGGCCAGTCAAAGACTGAGCTGAGATATGTGCTTTTATGCTGGAGCTGATGAGGGTGTGCTGATTTTGCGCAGGTGTTCAGAATTCAGGTAATTGGGATTGTTGCATTGGTGGTGAGAGAGCCTGGTGACTCTGTGGGCCCTATCATACATAGATAACCCTTTATCTGGGATTCAAGTATTTTTTGCTAGCATTGTTTCAGCCTGACGAAGTTATACATTTTACGTCCAACGTCATGTTGTTTAAATAGCAAATGCACTCGCGCTAGCCTGTTCGCTCATGGGCGTGCTGGTATGAAAATGAGGTGTGTTCAGGCGCATTGTTGGTCGTGGCTATTTTGAGGCAACTGAATAACGACTGCGCAATAGGGGTGTCCCTGACTTCGAATTTACACATTCGAATCAGAATTATCTAATCTTTCTATAGTCAACTGATAGTTGAATCATCTATGTGTGTGTGTGAATTGGTTGGGAGGGGCACAACACTAGTCAGCTATTTTTATTTTCCTTTGCACACTGAGCACAGCAACAACTTTTAATAAAGTGACCGAAATTGCCTGCCAACTGACAGACGAATTGACAATAACTTTTATTTAAACCTAAATAAGAAAGCCAATGTGGTGGATAAACATTCGTAAAACGTTTTCTCATAACATTTTAAAGCCGCGATCGAAATACAGAACATCACACAAATATGTAAAAGAACATTTTGATAAATAAACCTAAAAAAATACCTGCCTAGAGAGGAAAAGAACACTGAGTGCATTTACATGCACGTTCTTAAGCCGATTGTGCCTAAAGGGGGTCGCACACTGGACGCGAAGCTCAGCGCCGCCTCAGGTATCTCACACCGTACGAGTACATTATATATGCGCAAGCTCAATTTTAAATCAACTTCTGACAGAAGAGCTGCAGGATGGGTGTATCTTGTAGCACAGGGTGAAATCAGTATGTACATTGACGATTTGAGGGAAATATAATATTAATTTAATATAAAACCTTGAAAAGGTGCTCTGTGGCGCCACCAGGATTTTACACAACTTCCTGAGTCGCCGCGGACAGACGCCGAGTGCTGGTGGCGAGTGCTGGCGCCTGTGTGCTTACACTCATTGAAAAACAATGTGCTCGAATATTAAAGACATGTCGCGGTGTGGCGCATCTTTAAAATATTGAGCACCCCCATATTGCCAAAATGGTATGATCCTTGTTTCATAACACCCGCAAAGATTCGACTGTGAGATCGTTGGTCAAATCTGGCTCTGAATATCGATGCATCGAATTTTCGACTATTCGGGGTCACCCCTACTGCGCAATATGTTTGGTGTTATTTAAAGGGTTACTTCAGCGACTAGCATATGGCTTTGTATGAGTAGAAACCCTGGAGTATATTCGAATGATTGTGTGGGAAATTCCTCCCATGATGCAAATATCGTCAATTTGCGACATCGGAAGAATTGTTGGCCAGAGGCTAAAGACTACAGCCAGCAGAGGGAGGCATTTCTGCATGTTTTCAACTCGCGCGTGGGGGATGGAGATCGCACTCACAGCTCAGCTCGTAGCTGCAGGCTCAGGCATTCATGTTTAAACGGGCCGGCCAGCAGAGCAAAGTAAGTCTTTCAACTTCTCAAACTAATTCCTATGAAAGTTTAGCTTTCAAAGGCATGAACTGAAAACGCGCCAGACTGAACATGCGCTGTGAATCTATGTCACGGACGCGTTACCTCAGCTCTCATCACAAGCTCATCAATGACTGTTAATATATCTGACTCCTGTAGCGTTTTGAGCTGTGAGACTCCCTCAGCGGCTAAATCACATATTGAACACACACGTTCAGTTTTTAATTGTAGTGTCTGTTCTCTAACTGAACTGATTTTATAAAGATGATTGCGGTCGCGGTGGGAAAGTGAAAGTAATTCATTAATCCAGTAGCCGTGGCTTTGGGAGTGGCCTTGTAGGGCAGCGAAGCATTCTGGGAATTGTAGTCTTTCAACCCCATGAAACAAAAATACATTTTCTGTCTTTTCTCAGTCTAGAAAGCACCAAATTCAAAAATAATTTCACATTTCTACTACATTAATGACCCAGTTTAAATACAGATTAATCTTCCCAGCGCTGAAGTACTCCCTTAAAGGCCGTGTCAGTAATGTGCGCTTATACACTCTAAAAAATGCTGGGTTAAAAAGAACCCAAGTTGGGTTGAAAATGCACCGACCCAACAATTGGGTTGTTTTAACCCAATGGTTGAGTTGTTCTTACCCAGCAATTGGGTTGTCTTAAGCAACATTTAACCCAACCACTGGGTTAAAACAACTCAACCACTGGGTTAAAACAACTCAATTGTTGGGTCGGTGCATTTTCAACCCAACTTGGGTTGTTTTTAACCCAGCATTTTTTAGAGTGTAGACAGGTGTACAACATGCGTACACTCTGCTTATTACACACACAGGTCAAGCGCAGCATCACACAAACAGTTTGAAATATAAAAAATAAAAGTATTCCTCTCTGAAGAAGAGTTCAGTCTTTTCACTCACAAATTCCATCATGGTGCAGGCACAACTGGCTTTTAAAGGCAATGGGAGATGACACTCTGACTGGTTTATTGCACGTTACGCCCAAAACACAGACTCATTAAGAGACTAGGTACAACCCTTTTAGAGCATGCGCATGTCGCACCAACTGGTTATTCCATCGTTAAACTAGCAAACGTGGATTCGGACGCGTCCTAAGTGTACCTGCCCCATGCGCTCAGGTAAAATAGGACCCTGTGACATCTGTAGGTACATTTTTGTACTCCTAAAACTAGCAAGTATCAATTATAATTTTGTACAAGAGACCTCTGAAAACAAATCAGAGTAAATAATCAGAATGGAACTGGTGATTTCACCCATTTGTGTCAAATATGTATCAGATGGTCATTCAAAGGAATGTGGGTGGCTGTAAAACAATACAAGGTCTCAGCAGAATAACTGGACTAACTACGTTACCTGGACCCTTGCTTTGAGACAAAATTGTTCCTAGGATGATGCTGTATGTAAGCAATGCTCTTTGGCTTCACGTGTATCAACAACATCATCACTTTGCTCATTTTTAAGTGCTGAGTCATATTGGATGCTGATGGGTCTTATTCTCTCTAAACGGGCACAGCAGGGAGCCTGAGCCTCAGCACCAGGTGTTTCTGTGTTCGGCCATAAATCTCCCTATAGATTCTGCTCCACTGCAGATGTAGATGGGGAAAGATTACTCTGCCCAAAACAACAGTCAGAACTTGACTAAAGCTGGCCGTTTAACCGGTAAACTGAAAACCGGTGTGTGGGTGGGTGGGTCACAGCACTGAACTGCATCTTAGTCTTACCAACCCAATCTCAGAGGAAAACGTAACCAACATAACAAGGTGATGATTTTGTTTTAAATTCGTACAATGTAAATTGTGCAAAAATGTATAACATTTTTTTAGGGGGGGGGGGAATGAACGTGAGGAAGGGTCCTAACCTCATCCCTAAACATAACGATTGAAGAAAAAGGTAAGAATGAGATCACAAATAAGCCACCAATTTGCCAAAATGTAAAATAGTAAGAATAAAATAGACAATTCTTAAATCGTAAGAATTGTCAAGAGATTGTGTTGGTCTCTCCCTGGTGATGTATAAACTTATAATTCTCTTTTTTCTCTCTTTATCTTTTTCTGATAACTGAACACAGTACAACAAAAAGGTTTAATACATTAAAATGTATTCAGATGACTACAACTGTATAAGACTGAGCCTGAACCCGATAACCGATGAAGTAATTTTGTACATTGTGATTTAGCACACATTAGAAGAAACTCTTAAGTTAAGTAACAGGTAAACTTCTACAATGTAGGATTTGACATTTTTTTCTTTCTTTTTAAAAGTTGATCTTTCTATCCTAATAGAATAGTTCACCCAAAAATGACAAATCTGTCACTTACACCCATTTCATTTTAATTCACTTTCTTTCACATTTCTTTCAATTTCTATGACTTTTTTTCCTCTGAAAGACCAAAAAAGATAAATAAAAAAATGTTGAGCGCGATCTCGCGAAAATGCATATAAATAGTAAGAGTGTGCAATCTCGTGGAATGTATATGGCAAAATGAGTTTTCACGGGCATATGAATGCTGTATTATACGTAAGAACCCCCCACCCCACCACCCTAATCCTACCCAAGAGCGTGTCAGATGCTCGCCATAAAGTGCCTATCATATGTACGCGAAAAACTGTGTTGCATTTGTACGCCAAAAATCATTTTGCCGTATTCATTCCACAAGATTTCACACTCATACTATTGATATGCATTACCATGAGATCGTGTTGGAATGTTTTATCACAATACTTCAATGTTTTGCCTTTATACTAAAAGTGATTTGGGTCCAAAAAGAACGTTGGAACCCACTGACATTTTTTTTTACAGAATATTTTCATTTGTGTCCTGAAGATGAAACTCTCAGCGTGCATGGATATTACAATGCTGATATGTTTGGTCTTGGCGAATAGATCTGCTACGCTGCTTCTGCTATTTCTGCTGCAGAGCAAGTACGTCTTTTACATACATGACACGCAGATGTGAGCAAATAAGACATGCTGATGAGCGTGCATGAATCACCCGTAGCAGATCTATACAGGTGGAGCTGGGGATGGGGTTTCTGAAAAGTGCACTGCAACTGCTACAGCAAATGTTAACCAACCTTCAAGTATTTGAAGGTTGAGCACGTCAGCTCATTGGCTACAGCGGGAATCAGCTGTGCCCTATAGATAATGATATGAATGATCACTTTAACTTCTTATGCATGATTATAGTTAGTTGTATGTTATTATTTGCATTTAGCTTAGTTTTTTTCCTGCTGTCCCTTACAGACACTGCAACTCACTGGTCTGAAGCTGTCCCACCCATCTTACAGTGTTTTATCTCAGGCGTTAAATCTTTGAAAGCCTCTGCTGACAAATATATATGCCATCTAAAATATATGTCTCAATAAAGACACGCTGACCTATAGAGATCCAAGGCTCACTATTCACATATAAAAGTAACACAGAGCTGTGCTTTTGTTAGTGTGTTCATTTGTGTAATATTGTGTCAAGAGCTCTTATGTCGGCAGGATATTATGGTAACTATGAGAAACCCATCAACGGTACTCAGACAGGGAGAGAGAGAGACTGTCAAAAAAGCAATGCAGACACACCCAGTATTGTGGTGTAATGGGCGTAATTAAATGTAATGAATAAAAGCTGCATGCTCGTAAACAACACAATAACCTTTTTTATATGTGTGAGATTATGTAGAGTGAAAAGCTCTCAGCCTGAGCTCTGCCCCTCACTACTCTTCCCTGAGCTGTCTTTATTTATCTCTGTTAGGGCAATAATCCCTTTAAACGACATCTTTATGAAAGAAACGATAATCACCTCTGCATAATATTGTATTTAAATAGACATTAGACACCCATGTTTGATACAATCATGCCAATGAGGGAATAATCTGCTGTAAATGACATTAAAGCTTTTGTTTTTGACTATCCATCAAAATGATACATATTTCTTTCAATATTAATTTTGTAAGAATGATGTATTTTTGGATAGATTGACTAAATACTGCTTCTTCATTAAAGGAATAATTCATCCCAAAATGAATATTTACTTACCCTCATGTCATTCTAAACCCATATGAATTAGTTTCTGCCGTGAAATCTTTTTCATGCAATTATAATGAATGGAGTCTGGAGATTTCAAGCCTCTAAAAGTATGCAAAATCACCATGAAAGTGATCCATAACATATGTGCACTTTATTCAAGTTTTCTTATGTCATGAGAAGAACAAACCAAAATTCAAGTTGTTTTGTGGTTGTAATATTTCCAACCATTCCAGCCATATTATTCAGTGATTTGAACTTGAGAAGCAAATGATTTGTGAATGAATTCTGAACAGTTTTGTGAACTGGATCAATGGATTCATTTGAAACTTTTCACATGAAGATAATAAGGAGAAATGGGGCAAATGCAATGATTTTAAATGAATATTAACTTTAAGTGAATAATACCTTGCATTTCATTTCTCTATATTTCTTTAGAAGACTTGAGTCCGATGGACCGTTTTTATGATGCTTTTTTTCGGTAATTTTTGAGCTTTATATATTTAAAAAAGAATTACCTTGTGTGTTTCATGAAAGAAAGAGGGTCATGTGGGTTTCACAATGATGAAAGAATGAGGAATTTGAAAATAATTTTAACCATTACAAAAAGGTTAATTTTGTTAATGCATTTGATATAATGAACTAAATGCACAAATATACTTTACCACATACAAGGTAAATAAGGAATAATTTACTTTTTTCATATTATAAATTGGGTTGTTGAATTATAAGAAAAAATAATGCACACCAGAGGTGGTAATTCGCGTTATGGCCGTCATACCTCGGTTGGATGTTATTTTTCAATAATTCAATGGCCTGGAGTCAATTATACCCCTACTACTGTTACCGCTTCAAAACATTGTTCGAATTATGTATTTCAAAACAATTTTTCTCTTTAAAACTTTCTAACACATTTAATTCCAAGCCTCTATTGCTGATTCCAAGACATAATTTTGGAGCTAGTAACAGAGCGTGAGCTATTGAGAGCAGACTAATCTAGCTATTAATGCAGTGAATAGAGAGAGAGAGAGCATATGTGAATTACCTAAATCTGTGCATCTCTCAGTGTTCAGCAGTGTCCCAATAATGGCGAAACTTTAAGTGTGTCTGCTTCAAGAACGGGCCGTTATTACGTTGCAAGTGGGAAATTTAATTGTTGATAAATTTGTTAACCTCTTTTACTGATAAAATCTTCAGAGCAGAGCGTGTGATCAGGTTAGTGTGGGTGTCCGTACTGTATGTGTGTGTGTGCTTTTGAGGGGAAGAGAGAGCAGGAGACAGAGATATGTTTTTCGCACAAAACATGGAAATCATTTTTCTTTTTTATCTTATTGTTTACTAAATTTATTTGCCTGTTGAGTGTTGTTGTAAGGTTTTGTCTTTTTGCAGTTGTCGGCTGTAAAGACATTTGAAACAACTAAAATCATTTGATGAAGTGATATGTAATGCGGTCGAGACCGGCCTGGAACTACTTTAGCCGTGTGTTTCCCTGAAAATAATTGCACAGCTTCGAATGTTCGTCAACCAGTCAGATTCAAGCATTCAACAGCCCCATATAATCTAGGTTCATGATAATTAAAAAAAAAAAAAATTATTTAAAGATGCACTATGCAACTTTCCATCTGCTAGAGGGCACCTATTCAAAACAAAGGCGTAGTTTGATGACGCAAAGTTTGAGCGCAGCATCTTGAGACATGGCAGTGGAAAATAGGACTCAGGCAGAAATCATGTTGATGGATGCGGTTATTAACGTTACTGTAGTATGAAGCAGAGCAGGACCGAGTGTTGAGGGAGCTAAACAAGGCCGCTGGAGCGATTGTTACACAAACACACGCTCGCGAGCACCGGGACTTTTATTATGACGCCTGGACACAGTCGCCGCACACCCGCACTATTTCCTCTTTTCCGGTCATGGGTAATGCAGCTATGTTTATCATATTAGATACATTTAAGTGGGTTTAAAATGATTTTATGATGTTACTCTGTGCATTCACTCGGTGTCTGTTGTTACACTTGTTCACACTGCTAAGAGTAAAGCGCTTCTGCCAAATAAAACCGGAAACCGAGAGTAACGCAGATATGACGCAATTGATGGGTGACTTCCTCAGACGCTATGCTCAGACGACCCGGGTCCTTGGTTAAAATAGCAATTTACAAATAGTTGGAAACATTTGGTATATTGTAAGTAGGCTACTCAACTGAACAAAATATACAGTATAACACTGGCCTAGTGTTTTGGGGATATTTTACTGCAAAAATACTACATAGTGCACCTTTAATTCATAATCTCACCAAGTAGGCCTACTATAATCAGTAGTGTCATTTACTATTGTTAATTTATATACCTTGAAATGTTATAAGTATTGTTATAATTATATTTAGAAGTGAACTGTAACTGTAAACAATGATCTGTATTATTAAATGGTGTAAAAACTAAAACATTTACAAACCTTCATGAATAAAACTCAAACACATGCAGTCTTCCAAACTCAAAATCTCTCTCTTTAATCCTTCGCTTCGTTCCAGGCCCTGTTTTAGTGAATAAAAGCGGTCTCGACCAAGTACTCAGAAATGAGCATCAGGGGAGTGAAGTCTTGCTTTCTGTCTAGCTTGTTTTTGTATTGTTCAATCAGCCAGTTACCCCTGCTGTCAAAACGCATGTGCGTCTCCGTGACAACCCCCCAGTCAAATCGAATTTTCCTCCCCCGTACAGAGGACTGTGCGTGTAAACTTCCCCTCTCCGTGTTTAAGATGAGCTTTCTCCTTAAATAAATCAAAACTCTCCCTCGTCCTTGAGGTATAGCGTGTGATTTTGATACACGCGGATCTTGTGAGTGTTTGCATGCGAAAAAGAGAGCAAAAGCGAGCGGATCTGGGAATGTGTGTGGAATAATGCAATTAACTCAGTGTGGCATCTCGGGAGACAGAGGGATGTGAGGGGAAGCGAGAGAGAGAGAGAGAGAGAGAGAGAGAGAGAGAGAGAGAGAGAGAGAGAGAGAGAGAGAGAGAGAGAGAGAGAGAGAGAGAGAGAGAGAGAGAGAGAGAGAGAGAGAGAGAGAGAGAGAGAGAAGAAGACGGGATGCTCTTTATAAATGTCTTTGAGGGGGGGGGGGGGGGGTGGCTGAAGGACTGAAGCTGTCACGAGCACATCCCGCTTCCCCATCATACTCAGTCAACAAGCTGTCAATCAAACCCAACAGAGCTGCTTGTAGCTCATTATTATGAGTCAAAGGGACACAACCCCACTAAACACATGAAGCCATTTCAATCACTTGAGAAAACACTGGACACAATGTAAACAATGAGCCATACACTTAAGGTAAATAAGAACATGCAAAAGTTTCGATGATTTTTATGCTAGTGAGATAAATATTTAATTTTTATTTTTTATTTTTTTGTAAAATTATAAAAATATGCAAGCAATATATTTTGTCATACTGCCATTTTTCCTTAGCTTTAAAATATCGACAACAGATGGAGGAGTCGGACGCGAACATTTGCTTCAAGCATCTTAAGGACAGTTAAGGTGAAAATCTGAAATCTGCATCCCAAATATTTTGGAAAGTAATTACATTTGGCAAACACTGTGGGGTCCAAAAGTCCACATTGAAAATCTGGGATTTCAAATCTAATTTAGACCTTGAAATAAATAACATTTTTGCATTTTGAAACATTATCAGCTAAAATAATTGATGTGGGTTTTGAACAAACAAGATCACGCAGCTTAAATGATTTGTCATTAAAGGGTTAGTTCACCCAAAAATGAAATTTAGATGTTTATCTTCTTACCCCCAGTGCATCCAACATGTAGGTGTGTCTGTTTCTTCAGTAGAACACAAATGAAATTTTTTAACTCCAACCGTTGCTGTGTGCCAGTCATATAATGGGGTGAATAGGTTCTGATCGAATGAGGCATCTACATGGTATATGTCTATGATCGCGTGCGCTTGACCTCATCAGACGGAAGCTACTACCGATGAGAAAACTTGATGAGACACGTCGGGATATGAGGTAAAAAAAATAACAAATACTGTTGTGTTTCTCACAGAAACCAATCGGTTCGTGTCTTAACAAATGTGTCGTCAGGAGCAGCAGGGTTTTTGTGCACGTTGCCTATAAGCATGTTTGTTTGTTTTTTGTATGTTTTCCTCTCATAGAATATTCACCCCATTATATGACTGGCACACAGCAATGGTTGTTTGAGTTAAAAATCTTCATTTGTGTTCTACTGAAGAAACAAACACACCAGACATGTTGGATGCACTGGGGGTAAAAAGATAAACATCTAAATTTCATTTTTGGGTGAACTAACCCTTTAATTCAAAATAATACATACGTACCAAATACTAAAAAAAACCTCTAAAATGTAACATTCTCAATTTCAGTGTTATGCTTACACTATAAATTGCATTTTTATTGTAATTTTATAAAATGAGCAAAACAAGTATTGAATTCAATATGAAGAATTTCAGTTATTTTTGGAGTCCACTAATGCTATAAAATAGGTCTGTTGATAAATAAGTTCTCATATGTGAATTTTGCGCCTGGTTCATGATGGTTCATGATGTTTTATGATGTTTTAGCAGGTTCTTTTTCTTTGACACTACTCAGGAAAGATTCACAGCCTCTGCAGTGGAAGGGCTGTGATTTAAAGGCAAATACGATTGAAAGCAATCAGAGCTGTAAAAGTGAAAGATGATGTGGCAACTTGTTTAATCACATTAAAGATTAAAACCCAAGAAGACGTTATGAGATATCTTAAGAATCTGCAGTGCGGCTGAGAAATCTCATTTAAATTTATTAAAGTTGCAATGCATCTATAAATTACAGCATCTAATGTTCACAATAAATACAGCAAGAGAGTGTCAGATACACCAATGAGTTTAGCAAAACGTATATAAATGATATTCTTAAATGTTTGACTGTTTTTCCTAATATAAGCTGACAAAAGTGTATTGGCCCTATTTTAATAATCTAAGTGCATGGTCTGAAGCACACACTGTAAAATGTAAGTGAGGAAACCGATGGCCTTAAAATTTTCAAGTAAAGTAGCGGGTTTTTTTTTTTTGTTGTTGGCAAAACTTAACAAAATTTGTACAGAAAACTTGTTAATGAAGTATAATTAACTCAAAATTATGAGTTGTGTTAACTTGTTATTAGTGCTCACATTACTAGGAAAATATAAGGAAACCGATTGCCTTAAAATTCTCAAGTAAGCTGAACTTTAAAAAAAATTGAAGACAAAAAGCAACAACTGAACTCCATTCAGCACTTATTTATTACTTAATCGTTTTCCATGTTTTCTTCAAGTAAAGTGAACATATTTTTAGTAGTTCACCTAGCATGAATGCACTTAACACTCAATTAGCTTAATTGCATCAAGTTTCTTACTTAAACCATTCAAGTTGTGTCGACATAATTCTCTGTGAGCTGAGGAAGTGTACTCCCAGAATGCATTGCAGCACAAATAAATTAATCACAGGGCAATCGTAACTCCGTCAGTTACGTAACTTTTGTCAGTATAACCCCAATAATGACAGCAAATGAACTTGTAATGGTCTTATTAAGTGTAAAAAAAATTTTTTTTAAATATATATATATATATATATTATATATCCCCGATTTTTTGCCAAAAAATTCGATTTACGATTTTAATCGAATTTTTTTTGTTTTCTTTTTTTCTCCTACCTAAAAACAATCTGCATGACAAAGAAATTGTTAAAAACAAGTTTTAACTTTATTTTGTTTAGGTAAAATATTTGGGGCTTGGCAGAGTGCCTACCTGGGGTGCAAAACTTTCAGCATGTGAATAACCCAGACCATTCCACAGTATACATTTTTTGCAATATACAGTATACATATCAAAGGTTTATTAATTGATATGCAGATCAAATTAACTTTTATTAACAACAGTAATGTGCAAAAAAGTATAGGGAAAATTTAAATGTTAATAATAATATGCTAATGTTATTATTTAATATAGATTACCATTGAACTGACCGACAGCTTCAGTAATTATAAAATGAGCTCTTTACTTGCTTTCTGTGTAATTTAGTTTTTTCATGAGACTTTGTGACTTCATACTTTTCTCCATATATTAGGGAGTGGAAAGGCTAATAAGTGCTCTTCTCCTGCTGGTTATAGTGGTGGGCACTGCATATCTTTTTTTTTTTAAAAAATGCTTGTTGCCACAAAATGGATTAAACATTTTAAACTAAAAAACTAAAATACTATTCCTTTCACAAAACCCCTTTAAACTTTTAGTTTTACAAACCATCACATTAAAAATAGCATATTTCAGATATTTAGAGCTTTGAAGTGCTGGAAATAAGTGCAGACAGTACGTGTACAAATAAGTGTAACCTACGAAACCATTGGAAAGTGCTTGAATTTCAATCTCAAAAGGTTGTACGAATCCTAAGATAAATAATGACAACAACATTACATCCATGTGGTTTTACTACAGTAAATCATGGTGAATGTTGGTGATTTGTGACTGAAACCCCTGACCTTCGCTCATGTTGTCTCATCGTCAGCTCTGTTTGATCTGATATCTGTGGTTCATAAGAGATAATTCTGCGCCGAACGCTTCCACTAGATCACAGTAGCGATGGTATTAATTCTGTGGTGAATTTAAACGCTCTCTCTCTCTGGATCTCCAGCGCAGTGTATCGTGTCTGTCACGAGATCGGCCCGTGTATGAGCTCGCGCTGCATTCGTTGTCCGCGCAGCTCAAATGAGCGCAGTTCCGTTCAGACTTCAAACACACTTTGCAGTGGGGTATTGTTAATAGTTCTGTGAAAAACTGAACCAATGACACTGTATGTTGTTGTCCTTGTTGTTTGTGTATCTCTGTGGCACTGGCAAACGCGCGGGGGAGGGCTCAGCCATTACGGGAGCCCAGAGGGAGCGTCGGCGGATTTTAAAGAAAAAAGCCGATTTTCATTCACAAAAATCGACATGAAACTACAAACTCGAATTAATCCATAAAATCGATTTATCGCCCAGCCCTAGTATATAGTTGTATTTTCAATAACATTCAAGATGACTGGAAATATAAGTCAAAGAAAAACTTTGAATTCATTACATCCCAAAGCATAATTTATAATGTCATAAGTTTTACTGCACTACATTTCATAAATAAAATAGTTTTTTTTTGTACCTTGAATACTTAATTACATTAAAAATATAGTATTTTCTTTCTTGTACTCAAGTCAAATTTGAATGACTTTTACTTGAGTAAAAGTATACTACATTTTTAATGTAAGTATTAAATGATATTCAACATGAAAAAGTACAATATTATCTTTTGGAAGGTTGTGAAGTAAAAGTTTTCAAAGAATAACACTGATAAAGTACATATGCTTGAAAAATGGAATTACTTGGAAAGTAAAAACACTTAAGTATACTGTCTGCCTCTGCGCCTATGGAATATCCCTGTAAACCACTTATACCAGTGTGTATGTGTGTGTGTGTGTGTGTGTGTGTGTGCGTGTGTGTGTGTGTGTGTGTGTGTGTGTGTGTGTGTGTGTGTGTGTGTGTGTGTGCGCGTGTGCGCGTGTGCGCATGTGCGCGTGTGTCAAACGTTTTTGAGAAATAAATTAGCATGGTTCAAATTCATAAAAATGTGGGTTTTCCGTGGGAAAATATGGGTTCCACGGCCAAACCAGAGTGCCACTTGTATAAAGCAATTGTGTCTGCTCAAGAGACTTAAACATCTCGATTCATATGGATTACAATGTCTTTATGACATTTTTGTAGCTTGAACGTTTTAGTTGTGTGGACTTTCAATGGATGGACAAAAATGATGAGGGAATATTAAGAATATCTTATATAGAATTAAAGTATGGGTTGTGGAACAACATGAGGGTGAGATTAACTAAGATTTTAAGCATTCATTGTATATATAAGAAGAACTGTGAAGGGAGCCTGGAGAGAAATGAGACAGATCATTACATTTCCTCTCATACACATTTGATGCCAAAGAAAAATAACAAGAACAAACTATCATATTTACCTAATCATAAAGAGACCAATTTTGGCAGCATTCTTTAGCAGCGAGCATGGACGGGACTAATTTACTAAACACACCCTCCAGTCTCATAATTACATGTAATTTTACCGGCATAATTAACTAATTTAATTACTGCTCCTCAAGAGCATCAATTATTGATATTACGAAGCGTTCAGACAGGCTGTGGTGACACGAGGAGCATCAGAGGACGTGAAACACATGCTGGCACTTTGAGAGCTTTGGCATGGGTACAGCAATATACGAGAGAGTGTGTGTGTGTGTGAGAGAGACAGAGTCTGAATGCAATATCAGAGTGCCACAGAGCTGGACAGGAGCCCAGACTGACGGCAGCCACTGTAGAAATGAGCGAGCGGGAGAGAGACAGGCAGACCAAAGAAGGCCTCATCTCGGGTATCACAAGAATGCAACATTTCTTGTGAGAAATGTTAGAGAAGTCAGCTTTATGAAGGCCTCAATGAAGGGAAGTAATCCAATAAACAATCGATCCAATCGCAGACTAGTACATTTGCAAGGTGCAGTTTAAGGTTCATTTGAGCACGTTTGCATCAGAAATGTTGCATTCTTGTGAGATGAGGCCTTCATAAATTTCATTGATCGATTGTTTATTGGATTATTATGTATAAGTTATTGAATAAATTCAGGTGCATCTATCAAGATGTTTGTCTGCTGCCAATGCATTTCAAGAGATGACATATTTCCTTGGTTTACAGTTTTGTTTTTTAATGATTGCTTACACACTGAAATTAAAATGAACACACAGTTAGTGAAACCTGACACTCAAGGAGCAAAACCTCAGCCCAGATCTGTAGGCACATTCTCAGCCTCACGCTTTTTGCAAAACACTAAACACACTTCTTCTAGACACAGAAATCTAACCTGATGTCACTTTATTGCCATTTCAAGGCACTGTTTTCCAAAATACCACCCCTTTAAACCAATTCATCGAACACTGCCATCAGGTGTGTAGACACTTATGTTCTTAATTGTAAACTCAACAATCAGAGGTAAGCACTATTAAAAAGTAAGTTTACCTGTCTTTAACAAAAATGGAAGGCAACGCCGCATTAAGAGGAAGAGTGAGGATGAGAGGGGGAGCCCGTGGAGGAAGGGGGGAAGAGAGGGGGAAAGGGGTAGAGAGGGCAAGGGGGAAGAGAGGGGCACAGATTTCCGTGATATGTGGCAGTTTCAAGGAATCGCAGAAAATTCTGTAATGGGTCTACGGAAGGGATGCCTTTGTAAGTCAATGAGTGCGTTTACGTGCACACCAGTAAGCTGATAACTTACAAATATCAGCTTATTGAAATAATCAGTTTTCCCCGTTTACACACAAACCAGTAAACTGACAATGCAAGTAAACCACGTTTACATGACTTTATTAATAAACCGGGTTATTTCCTTGTAGTGACGTCAAACATAATAATGTCCTAATCTGACTTGGATTACTCCAAATGTTTTGTTAGTTGCAATGTTAAAAAAAGCGTGCAGCATGTCAGCGAGAGCTTTACGGCTCATATTGTCCCTCATGCAGATCCAGATGCAGCGTTTTGACTGAACCTCTTCTACTTCTGCTGCATGAGATGAGAACACATCTTTACAGTTTGCTGGATCTTAAAAGAATCTGCGTTTGTGATATATGTCCTTATTGCATGCAAAACTCTAGCTCGCTCTGTCTGGATGCGTTTAAATCTGCTTTAAGTTTGTGATTTTGTCACCGATCACGCATGCGCACTTAAGCCGACAGAAAGCAAGTTAATTTGTTTACATGCAGCCGGAATCGGGGTAAGATGCAAAAAACTACCTGTCCTGATCGGTTTCTGCTTACGCCGTTTATGACCTTATTCCGATAAAAGAAAACAGGTTACCGCGTTTACATGACCATGTTCATTATCAGCTTATTAGACATAATCGGCTTAAGAACGTGGATGTAAACAACCAATGGCAGTATACAAACACGTTGGGCATGGTTATCATCATGATGATGAAACTATATATTGGACCCTGATTGAAACTATGATTTTTCCATTATGACATGGAGTGTTATCATCAGGAATCATCAGATTCTTCTGTCCACCCTCTCATCACTGGGCATCACAGGGACTCCACTCCACTGGTTTGAGTCCTATCTCACAGGTAGGTCTTTTAAGGTTGCCTGGAGAGGAGAGGTATCCAAAACACATCAACTGACCATGGGGGTTCCTCAGGGCTCAGTGCTTGGCTCTCTCCTCTTCTCCATTTACACCACATCATTGGGACCCATCATTCAGGCACATGGTCTCTCATATCATTGCTATGCTGATGACACACAGCTCTACCTCTCATTTCAACCAGATGATCCCACAGTTGCTGCACGAATCTCAAGCTGTCGAATCTCAAGCTGGCGGACATCTCGGCATGGATGAAAAAACATCACCTGCAGCTCAATTTAGCAAAGACTGCGCTGCTTGTTTTCCCTGCTAATCCGACCATACAACACGATTTTACCATCCAGCTAGGTTCATCTTTGATTACCCCTTCTGGGTCGGTCAGAAATCTTGGAATAATCTTTGATGACCAGCTGTCCTTCAAAGACCACATCTCAAAGACAGCTCGGTCATGCAGGTTTGCGTTGCACAACATCAGGAAAATCAGACCGTTCCTTATGGAGCATGCAACACAGCTTCTTGTCCAAGCCCTGGTCATTTCTAGACTTGACTATTGCAATGCGCTTCTGGCTGGACTTCCATCTTGTCCAATCAAACCGCTGCAAATGATCCAGAACACTGCGGCACGTCTTGTATTCAATGAGCCCAAAATGGCTCATGTCACACCTCTATTCATCTCTCTGCATTGGCTACCACTCGCTGCCCGGATCAAATTCAAATCTCTGACTCTTGCTTATGCATCTTCCACAAGCTCAACACCCGCATACTTTGACTCAATCCTACGAGTCTACACACCCACCAGAAGCTAATGAGCGAAGGCTTGTGGTACCATCACAGAGAGGCATGAAATCCCTCTCCAGGACTTTTTCTTTCATTGTTCCTGGTTGGTGGAACGATCTTCCGTCCTCCATACGCATGACAGAATCACTCGCTTCATTCAAAAGACAGGTAAAAAAACATCTCTTCCATGAGCACTTAATCTTACATAAAAAAATAAAAAATAAAAAAACCTCTTCCTCTTCCTCTTCCTCTTCTATTTCTCTTTTCTTCTTCCCTTTTCTGTTTTTTGCTACTCTGAGTAGTATACAAATCTTGTTATTTGGGGAACCTTTTGTGTTTCTTTGCCTCTTCTTGACGGATCGCTTCCTGTTCTCCTGAGTTGTAAGTCGCTTTGGATAAAAGTGTCTGCTAAATGCATAAATGTCAATGTAAATGTAAATGAGTGTTAGCCTGACAAGCCAGACCCACATCAAGATGTTTGGTCTGGAAACTCACCATAGACAGGGCTCAATCCGAGGGGCGGGATAAACGGTTGTCTTTCAAACTCCCTCTGCACGCGATAGGATAGCGCTACAACCAACCAGAGCAACGAAGGTGAAGCGGAGCTAGTTCACAGATTAAATTTTCACTGTATCCAGTCGGCAAAACTCAGAACACATCTTCCTTTTTAAGAATGACTTCAGTGTCGTTCTTTGTTCTTTTCTCAAAGCAAAGCTTAACTCCAAGTCTTCCAGAGTCACGGTCAAAGCTGATTCAAAAGACCGCCGTTCTCCAGCTTCTGTGTTTACTAGTAGCACAAACGCTCAACTCTGCCGTCATCATGTTAAGCCCCGCCCACCGACACTATAGACGATGTGATTGGCCTGACCAGAGTTTGTTTTTTACAGCTCAGACCTGTATTGAGAGTTGCTAGACGACACTCACGGCAGATTAGATTTGCTGCCACTAGGGTGCATCTAGATTTCTAGGCTAATGGAGTGTGATTCTCAATATAATCAGCCAGCATCATTTTCTACATTTCTTTTCTTTCTTTTTTTAATTCACGGTATTTAGACAGCATACAGTTTTACTAAATCTACCCATTTGTGTATTATAAAATCTATTTCTAATCTATAAAATCTAAAATCTATTTGTGTATTATAAAAAACAACTCAATCCCGTCCCTAAATGGTGTGGAGGTGGGGGGTTCGTATGTATAATACGCCATAAAGTGCGTATCATATGCACGCAAAAACTCATATTTGCCGTATACATTCCACGAGATTGCAAACTCGTACTATTTATACGCATTTTCGTGAGATCGGGCTAATTTTTTACCATGTATTTGTGTGTTCTGAGTACAAAAACAATATTCTCAAATATTTCACAACACACTTATGTATACTGTCTGTAGTAAGTGTAACACTAAACCGAAAAAAGACCTAAGTCCTTATGATGAAAGAGACGTGTTTTCTATTCATGTTTTCCATTGGAGCACATCAGTGTTCAACTGGTTCTTATAAATGTCTATTTGTGTCTCATTTGAAAACAAAATACCATTTTGAGAAGAAATAACATTGTTTTTAATGTAAAGTTTCACTTTGCTGGAGAATTGAAGGGATTTGCCCATTGTGTGTAGAGTTCTGAGAGTATGCTTTCAGAAAATGTGTGTAAACAATCGAGAAAAACAATATTTTTGACATTTTATTTTTATTTGATGAATAGAAAGTTAAGAGAAACAGTATTTATTTGAAACTAATATATTTTGGACGGGACGGACGGACGGACGGACAGACAGATAGATAGATCTAGATATACTTTTTCTAACAATACACACTTAATATACATGCAACAAGATAGCAACAAAGAAAAGTGAAGCGCAAAACGCTATATCTTAGGAAAGTAAGAAAATGAGAAATGTGACATTCTCATTATGAGCTAAAATTACACATTCACACAGTCAAAAAACAGCATATACAGGTACAGTTTACCTAAACATAAAAAAAATATCCGTATCATGTTTCCGGAGGCAAACAACGCTGCCTTAGCTTTTATAAAAATCACTGATCCGTCTTTAATGAGTGCTGGGTTTTATGTGTGTCGTGAAGGGAGAGGGTGTGACCGTGCGTTAATATCTGCCATAATACCAGACGGCGCACACACACACACACACACACACACACACACACACACACACACACACACACACACACACACACACACACACACACACACACACACACACACACCGTTATACCGAGATTTTGCTTTAAAAGAGTGGGGTAAATAACAGCACGCATTAATAAGACTGCTGCACTTGAGACATGCTGCACAATCCAAGACCATCAGAATCTGGTTTCCTTTGGTTTTGTTCAAGGAGCCATCCAGGACTAATTCAACAGAAAGATGATTTTGTGCTCCTTTGAGTGTTCAGATCAGATATCCTTGCAGGGTAAAGGAATGGAAAAATATCATTTACAGACCCAGAAAGAAAATGAAAGGGTGGGAAGTGATAAGGGGGCAAGATAAGGCGAGAAAGTAAATAACGAAAGGGTACTATACAGTTCATTAACATTAGACCACGTCTGCTGATTTTATGGATTTGTGGGAGTCAATAGCTTGCCTTATAGCATCAACTAGGTTCTATTCAAAGCCAGCAGCATACGGAGCTTGGGTTTCAATTATCAGTCTAATGGGTTGGTGCTAAAAGCCACAATTGAAACTCCTCTCACAAGTGCATGTAAATTGATACAATTTCACCCAGTGCTATCTTTTTCTTCACAGAGGTGGAACAAAAAAGGTCTAGTTTGACAGGCCAGAAGTACAGCATGCCAGATCGAAATAGTGCTATGAACAGTCCTCTTGTGACTTTAGTGTGAAGTTCCTCTGCTCCTCCATGCAGCGCATTAACAAGGAGAACTGTCAAGATCACACACACACACACACACACACACACACACACACACACACACACACACACACACACACACACACACACACACACACACACACAAACACACACACTACAATCAGAAAGTATTCGCAAGCCTCACTTTTCCCACATTTTACATTTACATTTACATTTAATCATTTAGCAGACACTTTTATCCAAAGCGACTTACAAAAAAGGGGAGAGCAAAAGAAGCAACGAAACAAACAAGGCCAACAACCTGTAAGAGCTGTAAGAAGTCTCAGTTAATTAGCACAGTACATGTTTTTTGTTGTTGTTTTTTTTGGACAAACATACAAAAATTAATGGATAGTTAAGTTCTATTCTTTATTGGTCAAGTGCAATTGGAAGAGATGTGTCTTAAGATGTTTTTTAAAAATGGCTACAGACTCGGCAGCACGAATTGAGATCGGCAGGTCATTCTACCAGGTGGGAACGGTCCAGGAAAATGTCCGTGAGAGCGATTTCATGCCTCTTTGGTTTAGATTTCTGAAAGATTTCAAATCCATTTTTAAATTGTAGTCTTGGAGATATCACATCTTTAAATACCCATAGCATTTGGCAAGACGAGACATGCCAGTTTAATATCTGTCCCTTCTAAAGAATAGATCCAATAAATATGCACACATAAATCAAACTCCGACTGACTCACATCTTGCACAAAACCAGATCCAATCTACAGTAGATCTCATGACAAGAATATTTTAGTTCTATAGAGGAAAATTCTGTGCAGTAAAATCATTATATACATAATTATTGTTGTAGCAGAAAACTCAATTTCCACATTTTCTTATTTGCATCATTAAAATGATATAACTGCAAATATAAGATTCATCCTGTGCATGCAAAGGATTTGTTTCTGGATTAAAGGCATAAAGACTGCAAGCTGTTGGGAGCTCAGTGTAGGCATGCGAGCAGGATGGTGATACAGGACAGTGTCACCATCAACTAATTAGATTCATAACATCAGGCTGAATGTGGAGGCCGCTTGATGAATATGCTACCTCAGTGTGACTTCTCCAGCGGGACTCTGGAATACATCGACAGCTCACAAAATGTGCCCTCAAGCAAGAAGCTGAACATTTCGCCTTGGAACAGTACAGCTCAATGGGTCATTTGCTTTGCTATATAAAAAAGACTGTTCTGCTAGAGAACAATATTCCATTAACTTGTGAATTACTCACTCAAAATGTCTCTTACTGTGGTGAGATTGAAGCTGAAATATGTTATTTGTATGTTAAAATAATGATTTGTTCTCTATTTAATATACTAAGATAATTTATAGTTTAACATTTTCTCGATTCATTCACCCCAGAATGTGTCTCTGTCATCCAACCAGCAACAACACAAGCTGTTGGACTATTTGATTGTCTGACCAAAACCTTGTATGTCTGAAACAGCTTGCCTACTTGTCAGGAAATAGAAATACTGTATTTCTTTTACCCTTCAATGCATGAATGTTTGCCCATCATTTTTACATATTTGGGTCTTTAGCGACCCGGATCTATATATAACATGAATGGATCGCTGCCTGTCGCAATAGTAAAAATCTCAACTAATATTAGTGTAATAAATACAGACAAATAAAACAAAGCCTGTTGGAGCTCGGAAGGGTTCAGTTTGAGCAGATGTTTTATGCCATCATCACTGTCCTCGTCAGAGCTCATTCCCCAGAACATTCAGAATCTGCCTCATATTCGCCATCTCAAGCATATTCTCAAAACTATCCTATTCAATATCTTCAAAATCAGTGTTTTTATTTTGAAACACCAGATCCACCATCAAGTGACAGTGACAGTCATATTTAAATGTGTTCAGTGCTTGCTCTGCAGTAAATCATTGAGCCATTTCACATTTTCTGATGATACTAACTATTCTTTAGTTTTCTGCCTGCAGTAACTATGAGAGAAATTTCACTTTGTCATTGTGTATCAGACATTCCAATTTGTAGAATAAATGTGCATTTCAGTCATCAAAGATTCAATTATTGTTGTGCAGAAAAAAATTATATACTTTCACTGTTACACACCTCGGATCTTAAGTGACCCTAGATAATTTTTACAAACAATTTATGAGAAAACAATTCACCCCCCCCCCCCCCAACCACAAGTTTTATTGTTTATAATTAATTGATTAATTGACGTCTAAGGACTAAATAATTAAACACTGTCATCAAAGTTAATATTTAAATTTGCTCAGACAATTGCATGTGTTATTATATTTTACATTTGACCAAAATCAATGTAGTCATGAACATTCATTAACAAACACACTTGTCCGCTTTGTTCATTTTCATTGTGTATTTAAGTTCCCCTTTGTTCTCTGTTCATTTGTGGGTGCTCGTCTAGTTTGGTTAATTTAATCTCCTGCCGTTTTTTTTATTTTTATTCTGAGGTATTACATTTCATAGAGTTTATTGTATCTATGTGGGTGCTCAGTTTTTTTTCTGTCATTTGGCCAAAATCTTGTGTTATAAAAGATGAAGAGCTTCCCGCAGGCTATTTAAGACAGTATTGGCTTTGCCTCGATGACAAATGCTCCTTAAATACAAAAAATACAAAAAAACATTAGCCTTTATAAAGTCATGGCCAGGATTATTGGCACCCCTGGTAAATTTGATCAATGATGGCTGTAAAATAAATCTGCATTGTTGATCATTTTGATCTTTCATTTTAAAATATTTAAAAATTCCAACTTTTCATTGAAGTAAAAAAATTGAAAGAGTGTGAGGAATTGCATTATGCGATTATTTTCTCGAAAACACGTTGGCCATAATTATTGGCACCCTTTTATTCAATACTTTTTGCAACCTCATTTTGCCAAGATAACAGCTCTGAGTCTTCTTCTATAATGTCTGATGAGTTTGGAGAACACCTGACAAGAGATCAGAGACCATTCCTCCATACTGAAACTTTTCAGATCCTTCAGATTCACAGATCCATGTTGAGTTCAGCCCACTCATTTTCCATGAGTTCAGGTCAGGGGACTGGGATGGCCATGGCAGAAGTTTCATTTTGTGCTCAGTGACACATTTGTGTGTTGATTTTTATGTTTGTTTTGGAACATTGGCCTGATGGAGGACCCAATCATGGCCCATGATAAGCGGCCAGATTAAAACAATGTATCTGCTGGTATTTACTAGAATCCATGATGCTATCTGAACAAGATGTCAAGGACCTCCAGCAAAAAAATAAAAAATTAATAAGCAAAACATTTCACAGATCCAGTGGTATTATTAAACATGGGCATCGTGTACTTTTGTTCCCTGTTTGCACCAAACTCATCTGCTGGGTTTGCTGCCAGAAAGCTATTTTTTTTGTTTTGTTATTTTCATCTGACCACAGAACCAGGTCCCTTTTTCTGACCCAAAACTCAACTAATCTCTACAATTCTCCATCTGTGGTTAGTTGATCAGACCTTCTTAATTATAGCCCTGCTGGTGGAAATGGGGATTTTCAACACTTAAGCGATTTTCCTACAACCACTTTTTATTTTGTGAAGCTCAGCAATCTTTTGCTGACCATCATTCAGAACTATATTCTTTGGTTTTACTTATTGTGATGGGTGATTAAGGAAATTTGTGTTTCCTCATATTTATACTCCTGTGGAACAAAAAGTCATAACTAAACAATTTCATGTTCCTAGTCATGCTGGTGTGCTAAAATAATAATAATAATAATAATAATAATAATAATAATAATAATAATAATAATAATAATAATAATGGAAATACACTTCAGAGATATTTTACACATAAACAATAGGGGTGCCAATGCACATATAGGAGCAGTGACTTTTTTAAGATCTAAATCAGATATGACAAATAAGAATCACCAGACAGACGTCAATTTAAACGTATGCCAGAAGTTTTTTTAAAAAAAATATTATTATTAAACGTTAAAAATTATTATAAAATAAAAAAGTAAAATATAATTAGAATTAATGTAAGTATAATAAAAATGTAAGTATTCTTTAAAAATAAGTTGAAATAAATGCAAATAGACAACTTTAACAAACGCATCGATTAACAGCCTCAAATACTGACAGAAAGTATGATGGTCTTTAACAGTTTATACGGTTTTGTTAAATTTACTTTTTCTGATGGAGAAAGCAAAATAGTATTAAAATAGCTTTTATGAAAACAGCTTTCCCTGCAGATGAAATCCCTCATGTGCCAGCAAACCAATGAGAATGTGGGACAATGATGACGATACATAACAACAGAATGTAGGCACCAAAGCTGCTGTGGAACCACTTACCCGAAACTCTGAGTACTGTGACAGATTTAAAGAAAATTACTGTCACTTGGCAAATATATAAATGATGGAGAGTTAAGGTGAACTAACCCTTTAAATATGTATTACTAAAATCTTATCATTTAAGCATATGGTACCCTTCAAACAAGGGAATTCATAGTCATTTATAGTGTTAAAGTGTGTTAGATGTTTGCGTAGTTTTTACATTCAAACACATCATAATGAATAAGTAATAGGCTATTTTATACCCTGGTTTTGAGCCTAGCTCCTGGAATGCTCTGGTTTTATGGGAGTGATGCATTAAATAATTGGAAGTAAATCACCAGTGCAATGATTGGATAAGCTTTGCATATTATAATGAGCTTCAGCTCCCCAGTCCGTTCACATGGGGTCACATGTATTAAAAATGTGAGAAAAAAAGCAAATGTAATAATTCACCGACAGGGCTCGCAAAATGTCTTTATCAAACAAACAATTAATTGGAATGTTATTTTTTATTACTTGGCCTGGCATCTTAGTGGATATAACCGTGAACCATGCATCACTAACACACAGGTCCCAGGTTCGAGAGGTTCACACACAAACACACACACACAGACACAAGCCAAGTACGTGCATCCGTAAAACTTCACTGCAGACAAATCAGCACGTTAAAAACTTCTGTGATTGTATTTTTCATTCAAATGACAAGAGAGAGAGAAATAAGGTCAAGAGAGCGAACAACACACATCAAGAAAGTAATTTTATTTCACTATTTAAGATAGCCCGTCAGGCAGGCCGGTGATACATTTTGGTAGCCTGCCAGGAACACACACTAGCCCTGTGACATCGGGCCAGCAATTTTGCCAACCCTGGACCATACATGTTTGAGTCTGATCCCGAATCGCAGGACAATGAACCAACAACACCTCAAATACAAAGCACACTCCATATGACAGCATAGTAAGTTTACATTAGTTATGTTTAGTTAGACATGTATACAAAATCAATAGATATCAAACGATATGTAACAATGCAATGCAATCACAAATAAAAACATATTTTACTCACATAAGTGTGTTGCACCATTCCTGCCAGATCCAATATACAGTAGAAGGCACTGCATCGTTTTTTAATCTCATTCTGTGTCTGCAAATCCAGTCTCTTGATTATAAATGAATCCGTGGTGAAATGAAGCGAACAAACTCGCAATGTCTTACCCATGTGACTTTCAACCGCATTCCTAATATTGGAATCCGAATTAAGCTTATGCAGCAACTGTGTTCTTCCTCAAACAAGGCACTGCACATAATTTTGTAATCTTCAATGGCATGTTTATTGCTCAGAATTTCGATCCAGTTTAGCTCCACATAGGGCCTATGCTATTTATGTTACAGAATAAGTTACGGTGCTACAGAAGTTTTAGCTCTGAAATTTACAGGATATTCTTATATTACGATGACCTCAAATGCTCAAGGGAAAGTTGATTTCTCAGTTCATAACCCCTTTAAAGCAGGACTTGGCAACTTTTGCTCCGGGTGTGGGCGGGTTGTTAAAATATATACAGTGGTGCGGTGCAGGCCAACTAGCTTCATAAAAGTGGCGCCGCGGGTTGGTGCAGCACTAACAGTTGAACACTGCAAGAGGAGTTCACATGCAGGTGTTCTTCTGGCGTCGCGTGTGAAATATCTGCATCCCAGGTAGCGTTACAGTCAGTGGCATGTTTCAGCATGTCATATGAATATAATTTCATGGGTTTTATTTTTTTCAAACGCCAAATAATCATGATGCTCACGTTTACAAGCCAGCGTCATTATAGTAGTCTATTGGTTACCGTTTTACAGAATCTATATGTAATACGTTCTTAGATGGGAAGAAAGGAGGCGGGAACCGGCGAACGTTCAACAACATTTATTTCAAAATAAATAAACAAAACGAAAGTAAAACCGCGGGCAGTCCCTCCCGGACGACTACCCGCAAACACACAAAATAAAACGTGGGCAGCCCCTCACGGACGACTGCCCACAAACACATAAACAAAACTAAACATAAACTCCAGGCCTGGTCCTCTCTCGTCTTCCGCAGCCCTTGCTCCTCCTTTTATGCTCCCGTCACATGGCCGTGAGACGAGACCGGTGTGCCACTCAGCTGGCACTCGTCAACATTAATCACCGGCCCGCTCTCGCGGTCCTTCGCCCCGCTGCCTATCACACCACACTATATGATACTTAAGTTCAATGTTTGAGTGGTAGGTAATCACCATAACAAGCATGACAGCATCGGTCGGGCACGCCTCCTTCAGCTCACGCCGACGAGCAAACACTGGTCCAATGTTGATCCTCCTCCTGCCTTTAATCCCATCACTTTTTCGTTTCCTCTTATTACTTTCCTCCAACAAAACCTTTTCTTTCTTATTTGTCTCTGCTGCTTCGGACATGACTATATTATCCGACGAACAAAGTTGGGCTCGCACGTCCGGATTTAAGGAAGTGTGGGTGTTGGTGGAAGTGACGTATATGCCGTAAATCAGTCGAATTTTGTAGTTCTTTTTGTTCTCGGGTTACTACCCGAAACCCGAAGTTTAAAAGTACGATAAAAAACGATACAGACCCCATCAGGCTATGGCAGACGTGTCATTCAACCTATTGTAAGTCGATGTATCATCACAAGAGTCTTGAAAATATATTATGATGGTTGAAAAGTTTCCTAGTGCTGCTTTAATGTTAATTAGCGAATCCACAAATGGCTTGGGTATGCAGAGCATTCACAGCTTATATGGACCTCATGCCCCTGATATATACTGTATATAGTTTTACCTGAGTTAAGAAAACACTTTTTTTTTCTGTACAGAGCCTTATACTGATATTTATATAATACTGATACTTATATTTTATGCTGCAGAAACACTAGCAGACTGGCAGCTCACATATTTGCTTCACTGTGCGTGCAGTATGAAGCAGGTTTATAATTTGTATTTGTTATAATAGAACAGGTCTACAGTATTGTTTTTCAACCAACTAGTAATCAGTTAAGTAATTATTTTTTTATTTCTATATATGTGGCAGTTTCTTCTCCCACAGGCACAGCCCAATTATCAAACTCAGGGTATGAAGATACACCAGCTCCTCCTCGCACTCAATGACCTGTCATTACAAATATATCTCTTCAATATATTCAATCTCTCGACTGTCAACAACTCCCAAATTACCACATATAAATGTCTAATTTCTATGGCATCAAAGCATATGTTGGATGAGGCACCCGGTTCCACAGATCCAGGATGGCGGCCCGGCGAGAGGCCCCCTGATGCTGAGCAACCACTGGTGCTGGCTTTGACAGACCATCTGTAAGTATGTCACATTGGATTATAGTTCAGTAGGGTGAGTGGAAGAAGGGGAACGGGATATCACAATAGGGATGGAGGGAATGAGAAAATAGATGAGGGGATATGGTTGGAAAGATCAAACCCACTCCAGGAGTGAAGCCTTAATCAGACAGGTTCGTATCCTGGAAAAGAAGACTTAATCCTCCCATCCATCCCTCCGTCCCTTACTCCCTTATCTAGCCGTCTGAGTTGCTGAGGGACACGGGTACCGTGACAACAGGGGTTTTGTGGTCCCCATGGGAACCCAGCGATGAGACTGATCTAGGTGCACAAAAACCCCAGGGTTTAGAAACAGTGTCTCTGCGGAGGTAGCAGAATTGGCGCACACACACCACAAATATAATACATACAAAAACACACAGCCATTGGATTTGCATGGTCACATTTTTTTTTTAAACAAACAAAAAAGTTATTTACAAACAGTTTTTCCAAATGAGCATGTTTCAGAATGTGCCCAAAAGGAAGTTTTATTTCAGATTTCGCACACATAGAGAGATCGCTTCACCTGCCTCAGCATACCTCCTGGAATGCACAGATGGTCATCTAATGCTTGACATTCAGCAAATGATGACAAGAATGGTGCAATGCCATTTTTTCCACTCTGTGATCTCTCTGTTTCTAGAGGACATAGCTGAAACAGATGTGATAGCTGGGCATAGCAGACCTTCACTAATGTGCAGAAGCCACTGTCTGTGACCAGAGCTTTAAGAATGTTCTGGTTGATGAACAATGCAAATTTTAACTAATGCCACAGTGCCGTATGCTCTGCAATCTCTCAGCAAATCAACCTCTGACACTGCTCCAAGATGTAGAACTGCAGAATACGCCTGGTTGACCTTCAAACACTTTGTAAGGGCGCAAGGAGTTTAATTTACCCCGATTAGCCAATTACATGTTTGGATTGCATTTTTGGAATCACATAAACACATTGGATCAAGTAAACGTTTCATAAGGGACACTTAACTTTACCACAATTGAAAAAGCTTTAACCTCAAAAGATAAAGTTCAGTTCAACTCACATTTGTTTGTATAGTGCACTCTTAGAAGAAAAGGTTTTATGTAGAACCTTAAAAGGTCATATCGGTGCTACATATTTGGAACCTCTAAAAGGTTCTATATTTTGGCACCTAAAAAGGGTTCTATATAGAACCTTTTAAGGGGTTCCAAATATGTAGCGCCGACAGAAACTTTTAAAGGGTTAGTTCACCCAAAAATGACAATTCTGTCATTAATGACTCACCCTAATGTCGTTCGACGACTTTAAGACCTCCGTTCATCTTCGGAACACAAATGAAGATATTTGTGTTGAAATCTGATGGCTCAGAAAGGCCTTCATTGACACCAATGTCATTTCCTCTCTCAAGACCCATAAAGGCACTAAAGACGTCGTTACAAAGCCCATCACACTACAGAGTCTGTACAATAATTTTTTGAAGCAACGAGACAATTCTTTTTTTGTGTTTTGTGTTTTTTTGTACACAAAAAAAAAATGAAATAACAATTTATAGTGATGTGCCGATTTCGAAACAAAGTTTCAAACGGTTACGAATCAGCGTATTGATTCATGTTTCGAATCGCGTGCCAAAATTGGTCAAACTGCTGAAATCACGTGACATTGGCGATCCGAATCATGAATCAATACACTGATTCATAATGTTCAAAACTTTGTTTTGAAATCGGTCCATCACTATAGAAGTCGTTATTTATTTATTTATTGCATACAAAAACTATTCTCATAGCTTCATAAAATGAATGTAGAGCCACTGTAGTGAGATGGGCTCACTGACATGACATTGGTGTCAATGAAGGCCTTTCTGAGCCATCGGATTTTAACAAAAATATCTTCATTTGTCTTCCGAAGGTGAACGGAGGTCTTACGGATGTCGAACAACATTAGGGTAAGTAATTAATGACAGAATTTTCATTTTTGGGTGAACTAACCCTTTAAGGTTCTATATAGAACCTTTTCTTCTAAGAGGTTGCTTTTCACAATACTTATCATTTCAAAGCAGCTTTACAGAATATGCATGTTTCTACATTACAATTTTATGTAATTTGTTTATCAGAGATGACTGTGTCCAAGTAATGTCCATATGTCCAGAAATGGCAGTTGTGTATGTTGATTCAGAGATGGTATCATCTGAAGTCCTGGAAGGGGCCGGTGTCATCTCTTCACCGGTGTTGGCTCATCTGAAATCTTCAAAATAGGCTGGATCTAAACTGGAGCTGACGTAGTCTCTAGTTACCTCAGGATGGGCATACCATCTCCGATGATACCATCCCTGAACAGAAAATACATGCAAAATTATTAGAATAGCTGCTGTTCATAGCATTTTAAGCAAAAGATAACGTGTGCATTTGAGCTGATATAACTCGAGTACAAGGTCATGAGATGTAGAATAAGAATGTTTGGCTAAAGAGATGCGTCTTTAATCTAGATTTAAACTGTGTTTGAGCCCTGACCATTATCAGGAATGCTATTCCGGAGCCAAATTGAAAAACACTCTCCCTCCTTTAGTGGACTTAGATATTCTCAAATATCCAGAGTTTGTGAACTTAAAGCATGGTGGATTATAGGGGGATTAAAGACATATATAGGAGCTAAACCATTTAGGGTCAGTATTTATTATTGATAAGGAACTGAACAGGTAACCAGTGTAGAGATGGTCAATTTGGTGTTATATGATCATATTTTCTTGACCTAGTAAGAACTCTAGCAACTGCATTTTGGATTAACTGTAAAGACAGCCAGCTTGAACGGTCTTGGGACATGACCCAGAGATAGAGAGTTAATAATATTAAGAAGCTACTGGTAACAACTCTTTTAGTAATTAAGTGGGTATGGATTCTAGTAAGCATGTGTTGTTGGTTTAGATTCAATGATACGTTTATTGAACTCTCCCTGTCCTATAGTTGTAAAGCACTGCAATTATTCTTGAGGGGGATAATTGAGGCTGAATCATAAAACGCTGTCAAAGGATGCATTTACTTATACATACGGTACATACTTAATTGTATTTCTGATGTTTTCCAATTTCTGAGTGAAAAAATTCATAAAGCCATTACTACTAAACTGTGATGAAATATTTTGTTTAGGTAACGTCTGTTATTTGTTTGCTGGGCCCTGGCTGCTTTTAAAGCCTTTATGTAATCAAACTTCTTATATATGCTTTAAAATGCAATTCAATTGCAAAACAGGGTTGTTTATAAAATACAAGAGGCTGTAGGTTAGAAAATGATAAATCATTTAGGAGACCATACAATTCACAGAAATCTAAAAAAAAAAAAAAAAAAAAATCAATTTGTGTATGAAATAAAAACCAGAATGACTGTCATCAGCACTTACTGAATATGCTATTGAATATGCTAATTTGTTTATTAGGCATATTTATGAATATTTTTGACAGTGAAGCTCTGGTGTGGAAGGCTCTCCTGAGAAAATTATGGAGTTTAATAAGGTTGGAAGTAAAGCAATACAGAGATCCGCATAAATATTGCAATGAGGTCTCAACGATTCCCCTGAGCACTCTCTTGGCAACAGAACAGGTGAATAATGCATGGAAAAGCCTTAGAGGGATAGTGGTATATTTTTGAGCGAAGCACACTGGGAATTTTTGAGGTCCTTCTTCTTCTTTTTTTTCTTCTTTTTTTTTTTGAGAAAAAAGAGATATTTCTAGCTACGCATCACATTTCCCTGTAGGACAGAATAGTCACAAATGAGATTTCTTTAATATCTCAATTGTTTCTCCTTGACAGCTATTACCTTAAATCTAAAGTCATCTGACACGTTTGCCTATATCTTTTGCTTCTCAGATTTTTTTAGAAGAGAAAACAGAAAATAAACGATAGATAGATAGATAGATAGATAGATAGATAGATAGATAGATAGATAGATAGATAGATAGATAGATAGATAGATAGATAGATAGATAGATAGATAGATAGATAGATAGATAGATAGATAGATAGATAGATAGATAGATAGATAGATAGATAGATAGATAGATAGATAGATAGATGGCTTGTGTAGCCATATGACATATGGAGTGTTTGATGTTGTGTTGGCTTTTTGGAATATCATAACTGTGGTTAATGAGGTCAAACTGTTGACACATTCAATTTAATATCTCCTTTTTTTTCTTTTTTTTTACAGGCAACTTTGATCTACTCCATGAAATTAGAATAGTAACATGATTTTTTCCTTTCAGGATGTAAATTAAATATAAAACTCTCTGGAGGGTGAAAATCTGTAATTTAATTATTATCATAAATTATGGATTTCTCTCTGAATATATTTGTGTGTGTGTGTGTGGGGGGGGGGGGGGTTGTGCTTTTTGCCTTCTTTTTTTTTTTTTTTTTTACATGGCTAATAAATTCTGCTCATTTGTTGTATTTTTAGGCTATATTTATCCTGAAATATATTTATGTATATACGTACAACCTTTTTTGTAAATGAGGCATGATTACATAGGCATGGTTCTAAAACTAATAAAATCAAATTAATTTGTAATATGCCTGATATTTTCATCCAAAATTTTAGAGCAAATAGCGCCACATGAAAATTAGCTTGCTAATTGTAATAGCTGTGCAGCTTTGTACCTTGAAATTGACTCAAGGTTCACGGGGAGAATAGCACGGACCCCTCTGCTCTATCCTTCTACATACCCCTTTCAACTCATAAACAAATGTCCCACATCTAAAGCATTCCCATAATTGTTATGCTAACCTTGGAGAAGGGAACCAAGCCATTAGCATTTGAAGGAGCTAAATATTAGCCAAGAAAGAGGCTTCTTTCTTTTATAAAGACACTGTGAAGAAACCATCTGTGCCATCCATCCTCTGCACAAAGGGAAGAAAATATTTCAATATAACCTAGAAAAAAAGGTTAGTCTGTTTTAATTATATATTTATGTATTTAATAAGGACATGTGAATTTAGAAATGAATGTGTACATTGTTTTTTTCTTCACCTGGAAATATACCTATGCTGCACACTAGTGGCAGTCAACGCCAAATTATGATAATGAGCAGATTATCAATTAATAAAGACTTATTTTAGTGCTTTCTTGCACAATACTATGTTGTGACTTTAATGCAATTTTACCGTATAGTACACGCTGTGCAGACGTTCACATAACCAGCTCCATTGTTAATAAAAAATATGTTTCATGGTCTCCTGAACCTGAGAAAAGTATTTTTTTCAGATGTCACACACACGTTGCTGCCATCTTACAATTTGCACATTTGTGGAAGCATTTTACATGATTCTTCAACACATGGAATTACTCACATTGCTTTCACGCTCCTGCAGATTCTTTATTAAAACGTTCAATGCACGGGCTGAAATGTATGAGAAAAACTATTTGCCAACTGACAAATATTTATTTAGGACATGGTCGTTTCTCAGCCCAAGAGGACAGGAGCAATCTCGGAACACCGGAGAATAATTCGGGTGAATGAAGGGATTAAAAGGGAAATCAGATGAAAGACTGTGGATGGGGGGATGAGGGTGAAAAGATGAGTTAATGAGTAGGGATCAGGCTTTGGCCTCTCACACTCATTACAACCCACACTACTAATCCTGCACCATTCCCACAAGTGCGCTGTTTTGTTCCCTTAAAAAACATTCCTTTGCAAACGCTGAGAAAGGCAGAAGGCGTGTGGATCGGTGTGTGTGTGTGTGTGTGTGTGTGTGTGTGTGTGTGTGTGTGTGTGTGTGTGTGTGTGTGTGTGTGTGTGTGTGTGTGTGTGTGTGTGTGTGTGTGTGTGTGTGTGTGTGTGTGTGTGTGTGTGTGTGTGTGTGTGTGTGTGTGTGTGTGTGTGTGTGTGTGTGTGTTAAAACTGAGGACAAGAGGTGAGGACAATCAACGAGAGGGAAAAAGACTGACTGGAAAAACAAGAGATATGACCGGAATTTCTAGAAACAATGATATTCAACTAGCCATTTTCTCGCTCTATCCCTCTCTAAAGGAGTGATGTTCATATAGACACCCTCTCCCCCCACCCTTGTTCCTTCTCTCCGAATTAGCCGAGCATTCCATTCTGCACGGCAGTGGTGTTAGGATCGGGATCAGAGCTGGGAAGAGGCCGTCAGCAGCACTCAGGGGTTGTTCGAAAGAAAGGAACAGCAGATGGTGGCCTTTAGTGAGGACCCTGCTCTTTCAGACCACAGGACGCACAGAACTATATGAGAAAGAGCTCTCTTTAACAAATGCCCATATTCACTTTCTCTAGCCAGTGTGTAGGTATGAACCTTCGCTAGCAGATGGTTAGATCATTGAGAGCTATTAATTCTTCGAGAGGGTAACATGTTCTCTTAGGAGACTGGTTCCTCTGTAGAAAATGGTGGGGTTTTAAAGAAAAGAAGTAAAAGAGAAAAGAAGGGCCTAGACTTTTCAGGATGACTTAAAATGTAAAAAAGAAACACAAGTAAACTGAACTTTTGTTTTATTTAGAACAGTCAATTCTTGAAACTTCTGGAATCACTAAATTCATTGTTGTTAATTAATTTAATAAACTAAGACTCCTCCTAGTTTCTGTTAATTAAAAGTTTGAAAGCAATCAGCTTTGTCTAACAGGCTGTCTGGAATCCGCAAACACAGACAAGAGATTTCACTAAGAGCAACACGGTCCTGGATCAACATCTTTGTTGTTTCTGGAGCAACATTAAATCAACCAATCATATTTGAGGGAAGTCTACAGTTTATGTCAAGTTTAGGCTTACAACCAGAGTTAGGTGCTTTAACATCAGTGCTATTCACATACAGTTCCATTTCCCTCTGGTTTTATGGATAACTTATGGGTAGGGATATGATTAGGACTAAATTTCCAGACTGTTGTTCCAGGATCAACAAAATGTGTTGACCCAGGAACGCGTCTAACTCTGCAAATACCGGGTCATGCAAAAGTCAGTGACATGACATAATACTGTCTATCTGATGTGAATGCGTGTCAACCAATCAAATATGATGACTAGAACTAACTGACATTTAGACCATTTATTTTACCATACCATACATCATTATACGTTTGGTACAATAGGGTTATTAACATTTTATCATTTCCATTTAGCATTGTTTACTTGTGATCCTTAAGTCAGATTTAAGACTCATTTTTGGGTTCTGAAAAACTTGTGGTTTGCCCACCAGTTAATCTAAAGTGTTAGCCTAGTTAGCACCCTAGCAGCAGCAAATCTAATCTGCCGCGAGTTTCGTCTAGCAATTCTCAATACACGTCTGAGCTGTAAAAACCAAACTCTGCTCAGACCAATCACATCGTGTATAGAGTCGGTGGGCGGGGCTTAACATGATGACGGCAGAGTTGCGCTTGTGTGCTTATTGTAAACACAGAAGCTGACGAACGGCGGTCTTTCATATCAGCTTTGACCACGATTCTGGAAGACTTGGAGTTAAGCTTTTCTCTGAGACAAGTCATTCTTAAAAAGGGAAGATGTGTTCGGAGTTTTGTCAAGCGGATATGGCAAAAGTTTAATGTGTCAACAAGCTCTGCTTCACCTTCTTTGCTCTGGTTAGTTGTAGCGCTATCCTATCGCGTACAGAGGGAGTTTGAAAGACAACTGTTTATCCCGCCCCTCGGATTGAGCCCTGTCAATGGTGAGTTTCCAGACCAAACATCTTGATGTGGGTCTGGCTTGTCAGGCTACTAAAGTGTCAGTTTTTCAGACCCTTTTTTTTATTATCCTCAACATTGACGCTACAGTTTATTCTACAACTAAGCCTGATATACATGGCACATCATGCTCGGGTGAGACAAAATGGCCAACATATTCTCTTGAAGGTGCTGCTTCTTGAAAAATAAATGCGCAAGTAAGCATTTACTTACACAAAAGAGTAATGTGTTCATTTCCACAAAGCTAAAACAGATGGAAAATTTACCAGAATTAAATCATCAAGCTGTGAACATAATTGATTAGAAGCTGGAGGGAAAAGGCATTGCAAAAATAACAAATGGGACCTTTTTTGTTTTTTGTGCTGGTCTTCAAGAAAGTATGTGTATATAAAAGGGTTGTAACAGTACATAGAAGTCACGGTTTCGTATGTACCTTCAACTTCGTTCCCCAATTCTTGTTTTCTTTTCATTTATTTTAAACAGACACTATAGCAAACTACAATTTGTTGCACCTAGCGGCATTTAGTCCCACCTGAAGTAGTTAGTTCACCTTCACTATATTTCTCTCAGAAATTATGATCATGTTGGTGAATACTCTGTACTCTGTACTTTGTTGAGAAACACTTTTTTTGGGGGGGGGGGGGGGGTAAAATGTGTGTTATTTTGGCAAGGTTGCCTGCTAAAAATTTGTATTCCTCTGTCTATATATAACATTGAGGTTGCTTCAACCCACGGACATGGAAAACAACCCTCAGGAAAACCGCAGACTTGACAGTTCTGTTGACATTTGACAACTAATGTTATGTGTCACTCCATTTCTCTGACTGGTTGTCGGTCTTTCCTGGTTCGGTTGAAACACAGCCCTTAATTACAGCCCAATGGAGCTTTATACGACGTCAGGCTACAGGGTAACATTCATAAGATAAAGATCTGCAGAAGAACAGCTGAGGCAGGGCTCAACGACTAGTGGTGGTTTGAGAAGGAGTTTGGGCTGAATTACAGATAACAGTTTTAAGGTAATACAGTCCGATAATTCAATTTCTGTGCTGGTTAAAACCAGCAAAGATAAGTTTTTGAGATTAGGGTGGGAAGCAGTAGTTCTGTGTTCCAGTCAATTAGCCAGTCCTTCCCAGTGTCAAACTCCATCAATATTCCCCCCAGGACGGCTGTTGCTGGCTCACACCACTGGTCAGACTTATATGGGAACTTTGGCTCCAGGGCCTTAGTGGGCGCTGTCATCACAGGCTCTGTGTTAGTGGCAGGCAGAAGCTTGTCGTCTCATGGTCCTGTTGGTGGGCTGTGCTCTGAATCGGCTTGCGAGATGTCTGTGCGGTGTGACTGGACATGTCATCCTCCACTTAGCCCACTGTGGAAACAGATCCAGCCGTCCACAGCATAAAGTTGATGTCATCACCCAGGGTCCAGCAGGGATTGCCGTGGGACATAAAGAAGAGATCTTCGTCCAGACCACACCAAAATCCCTTTGTCAAACAAACGTCATTGAAGGTGTTGTTATAGCAGATGTCATGGTAGATGTCTCCTCCACATAACACTCCAAGACTCTGCTTCTCTGGAAAACCAATACTGTTCCTCCATTGTGCAGTTTGGATGCTATGTGCAGTCCTTTTCTCATTTTAAGAAGTCTGGTGTACTGTCATGGATTGTCCAAAGAGGAAGACGATGATGAAATAAAAGTAAAACAAGGTGTATTGATACTGAACTCAAAGGTTGTCCAGAATAGCATAACAAAATGTGTTAAAACACAGTCAACACCAGACACTGAGGAGTGCCCAGAACGAAACTAAATACAAAGGTAGATGACAATTAATAAAAAACCATGACAACTAAAAGGTGAAGGGAACTTAGACAGGGGAAAACAGGAAACTTGCAGGACTGTGATATTGTTACAGTTGGCTCAGGCAGGAAGACAGAGACAGGCAACTGTAGAACTCAAATGAAGTTTACTGATAAAGGTTTCAGAATTACAGGAACAACTTCTTTACAGATAAACTCAACTCTAATGTAACGGGTAGTATAACGGTGACCAGACAAAGACAGAGTGAACAAGAGGAACTAAATGCACACAGATTACTGACTAATGAGGGGCACAGGTGGCACAGATGAGGATAACTAAACAGAACCAGCTGAACGAAGATAACTATGGTAACAGACAAGTGGCGGGAAACTAGACAAAGGAACATGAGACAAATAAAAACAGGAAGTACATAGAGCAAAACATGACAGAAACAGATATGTAATAAATATGAAGTGTACAAAGTAACCTATTTTAGCAACGGTGTGAAAATGAATAGCACATAACTACCACAATAGCGTATAAACATCTATTGGTAACATTACAATATGCGTCACATGACTAAATATGTGCCAACGTTTTCAAATACCTTGGACCACTTTGGACAGCGTTTTCAAAAAGCTTTGTTTTCGTGAACAAAAACACTGTCTAACGGAGGGTAAAAAAATAGTTTTCAAATGAAAATGCATTAGTGTGGACATGGCCTCAGACAATCTGAGAAAAGTGTTGCACTTATTCACTTCTCTTGTCTTTTATGTGTTTCGTTTTGCTTCTTGTTTCTTCTGTTCATGTTTTCCTGCTATTATTAGTAACCATATTTATTTAATCTTTGCACCTGTTGGTGTTTTACCTCATTATCTGTGTGTATTAAGTTCTCAGTTTACAGTCGGTTATTGTCTGTGTTAACACTTGTGCTGAGACAGAGAGGCACTGTCTCGTGGATTGGACTATCTGGGTTTATTTATTTTTTTATTAAATGAATTCATTTTAGACTCTCTTGACTCATCTTTATAGTTGGACCTTTAAAATCGTGACAAAAAGATGTAATACTGCAATGTATATTATGAGAACAGTTCTTGGAAGTGACCTTAAATGCATGTAAACCTATTGTAGAAGACTCCCAAATAAAATTAGGAGCTTTTAAAATAGCATAGGAGCGCTTTAAAATTCTATTCAAATCTATCATATTGCTTCAGAATACTTACAATAATAAAAGGTGCATAGGTTTTGTGATACTTTTCTGGGCTTTCCCATATTTTTTTAATCTTCAAAATGTTCACATTCAGAGACTACATAATATGTTTCACTGAATGACAGTGAGAGAATTTTAGGTGAATTAGGTGAACTAACTCACTGCAGATGAATTCTTATTTATTGTGCAGGTGTGTGGGTGTGTTTATGCCTGTATGTTTATGCATGTGGGTTTATGTGTGCAAACACACCCCATCTTCAGACGCAGCCTAATGCTGGGAAAACACTGAGCTATCATTTCTGCATCATTGGATCACATAACCCCAGCTTAGACTGTCTGAGTCTGTGATAGACTTGCATAATGTGCTATAATTTTTTACACCATGGAAGGAAACTTACAAAGAGGGTGGAGCATGTATTTGCAGACATATATGTGGAAATGTGAGAGTATTATAGCAACTGCTTGCACAGGTCTCTTTGCAAATACTGTAGCACCTGTGTAAATGAAGATGAGAGCTCGGTTGAGCAGGAGGATAAGAGACAGTTAGACCCACTAAATAAACTCCATCTCAAACAATGATAGACAGAAAAACAGCAACCGCCCATCACAGTGACAACAGTTTGCATCACTGATCAAATTTAATTGAAGTACATACAAAATTGCTAAGGCTTATATTGAACATCATGATGGTTTGTTTAGTCTGGATATGAAGCTCAGCAGTAACACAACAGCAAGGAACATCGCTGCTCATATACATTTGGCCACAATTTACTTGGATTATTATTATTTGACTGATTATTTCAGTTAAAGATCTTTGTATTTTCACAGCACCTGTATCTTTGTCTGGCTATCACCAGAACAAGTAGCCTAGAAATCTAGACGCACCCTAGCGGCAGCAAATCTAATCTGCCCGCGAGTGTCGTCTAGCAACTCTCAATACCCTTCTGAGCTGTATTCCCCTAACTCTTGCCGGGCCAATCACATCGTGTATAGAGTCGGTGGGCGGGGCCATAATGACGACGGCCGAATTGCGTTTGCGTGCTTCTAGTAAACACAGAAACTGGAGAACGGCGGTCTTTCGAATCAGCTTTGACCTCGACTCTGGAAGACTTGGATTTAAGCTTTTCTTTGAAAAAAGAACAAAGAACGGCACTGAAGTCATTCTTAAAAAGGGAAGACGTGTTCTGAGTTTTGCCGACCGGATACAGCAAATGTTTAACCTATCAACAAGCTCTGTTTCACCTTTGTTACTCTGGTTGGTTGTAACGCTATCCTATCGCGTGCAGAGGGAGTTTGAAAAACAACCGTTTATCCCGCCCCTCGGATTGAGCTGTCAATGGTGAGTTTCCAGACCAAACATCTTGATGTGGGTCCGGCTTGTCAGGCTACAGAACAAGCTCAATCTTTTAAGACTGAACATTGGTCTGGGAAGTCTGCTCTGTACTTTCTTCTGTACAAGAAGCGTGTTCCACGGACATAGTTCAAATTACTCTGTAAGCAACTGGATAGTCCTTCAACCAATCACACCACAAGAGGCGTGATCAACGAGCATAATGCAAATTACTCTGTACACAACTGGATAGTACTTCAACCAATCAGACCACAAGAGGCGTGATCAACGGGCATAATGCAAATTACTCTGTACACAACTGGATAGTTCTTCAACCAATCACACCACAAGAGGCGTGATCAACGAGCATAATGCAAATTACTCTGTACACAACTGGATAGTTCTTCAACCAATCAGACCACAAGAGGCGTGATCAACGAGCATAATGCAAATTACTCTGTACACAACTGGATAGTTCTTCAACCAATCACACCACAAGAGGCGTGATCAACGAGCATAATGCAAATTACTCTGTACACAACTGGATAGTTCTTCAACCAATCACACCATAAGAGGCGTGATCAACAAGCATAATGCAAATTACTCTGTACACAACTGGATAGTTCTTCAACCAATCAGACCACAAGAGGCGTGATCAACGAGCATAATGCAAATTACTCTGTACACAACTGGATAGTCTTTCAACCAATCAGACCAAAAGAGGCTTGATCAACGAGCATAATGCAAATTACTCTGTACACAACTGGATAGTCTTTCAACCAATCAGACCAAAAGAGGCTTGATCAACGAGCATAATGCAAATTACTCTGTACACAACTGGATAGTTCTTCAACCAATCAGACCACAAGAGGCGTGATCAACGAGCATAATGCAAATTACTCTGTACACAACTGGATAGTCTTTCAACCAATCAGACCAAAAGAGGCTTGATCAACGAGCATAATGCAAATTACTCTGTACACAACTGGATAGTTCTTCAACCAATCACACCACAAGAGGCGTGATCAATGGGCATAATGCAAATTTCTCTGTACCAAATTGGATAGTCCTTCAACTAATCAGACCAACAATCCGTTGCTTGTCTATCATCATCGTGTTAAAACCGTCAATAGCGTACCAGGTGGATAAGCCATTTTGTGATTGGTCTACGCAGATTTGTAATGGAAGCAGGGTAGAAAAAATCCCTTCTGTCTGCCATTGGTTGGACAAACACATATACCTGTCCACAAACTCAACATTGGTTGAATCAGTTTTGCTGTTAGGCTGGTCAGAATGCACAGACAAACTGAAAAAATATTTGATAGTGTCACAGATTCAGTGTTTACTCTTGGGGGAATTTAGCCTTTTAATTAGTGGCTTTTGCACATTAATAATATATAGTCCCTGACAAAAGTCTTGTCGCTTATCTATTTTCTAGAAATACCTGATATTAACCTGAATTTTAATTAATTCATTGGTGTTAGAAATAGCTCATATGAAAAGCTAAAACCCTCCCAAATGATGTTTAATGCACTGAAATAAATAATTTTCACAGAAAAAATATTTATCATTTAATCAAGACAGAAAGGTCAAATTTTGGCAAGACAAAAGTTTTGTCGCCTATACAGAAATTGAACAAATTTACTGCAAATACAAAAATATGTCAGCAAATTAAGTTGTGGTGCTGTGAGATTCAAATGTAATATCTTCAATGACTTCCATGAGCTTGAAGGACTGCATCCATGCGATTTGGCAAGGATTCATACAATTTATGGATGAAGTCATCAGGAATAGCTAAGAAAGCAGTCTTGCATGCCTCCCAGAGTTCATCAATATTCTTTGGTTTCGTCTTCCATGCGTCCTCTTTCATCCTACCCCACATATGCTCAATGATGTTCATGTCTGGTGACTGGGCTGGCAAATCATGGAGCATCTTGATCTTCTTCGCCTTGAGGAACTTTGATGTGGAGATGGAAGTATGCGATGGAGCACCGTCCTGCTGCAGAATTTGGCCTCTTTTATGGTTGGGAATATAAGAGGTAGCTAAGATTTCTTGGTATTTTAGACTATTGATGTTGCTTTCCACCCTGCAGATCTCTCGCACACCCCCATACTGGATGTAACCCCAGACCATGATTTTTCCGCCACCAAACTTCACTGTTTTCTGGGTGAATCTCGGATCCATTCGGGCACCAGTAGGTCTCCTGCAATATTTGTGGTGACTGTGGTGTAATTCAACAGAAGAATCATCTGAAAAATCCACCTTCTGCCACTTTTCCAGCGTCCATCCTTTTAGCAGGCTCTGGGCCTTGGCAAATGCCACACGGTTTTTCAATTGTCTTTTGTTTAGTGCTGGCTTCCAGGCACTTATTCGACCATGGAGGCCATTTCGAGACAGAATCCGACAAACTGTTCTTGTTGACACAGGCTGGCCTTGGATTTTCAAGCCAACATACGGTCCTCTCGAGCAGTTGTCTTGTGGGGTCTGCCTGACCTGGGCTTGTCAAAAACGTCTCCAGTCTCTTCAAATCTTTTTTTTATCCTCTGTACTTGACTCCGAGACACATTGAAAGTGTCTGCCACATCAGCAGTGGATCTGGTCTTCAGCCTCATGATAATCAAAACTTTAGTCTCAGGGTGAATCTTAGGCATGTTTGCAGAGGTCTAGTTGCAGTTGATGTGAAGGTCTAGTGTACTGGGGTTCTTTTTATACACACTTGAGACCTAATTGATCCATTATTAGTCACAGGTGAAGCTCATATGACAAGGCGACAACACTTCTGTCTTTGCTAAAAAATTGACTCAATGGGCTTTACCAAGCTGTGAATATTAGAATACTTTTTGAAAGTTTAGTTTTTCACTGAAACATTATCACAAAAGCTGGTGGGTTTAAAATGAGCCATTTCTTGTAAATAAATCTTGATTAGAAATATATTTCAGCGGCACTTTAGGTCAATTTGTACACAAGCTGTCAGGGACTATGAAGTATTTTGACATACAAATTGACACACTTCACCTTAAATTAAAAAGAGTGTGTCAACATTATACAGTTACTGGATGAAACTTAGATGAAAGGATGAAAAGAAGTTCTGTAATGGTGCCTGCCGACATCAGGCGTTACAGTGTATCCTGTTGCCTGGGGGATGAAATAGAGAGTGAGAGAGAGAGAAGGAGAGGTATTCTGGGAAAGGTTACCATCAAACATTCATACACTTGTCTCTTTTGAAGAGCAGTCTTTGAAAGAGATAGTGAGATGTGTGTCCCCTTCACCTGAATGGACACAAACCCCATCCTTGGATAATGGCACCATCAAAAGCCATAACAACCAGTACACAAAGCACAGAGTATAGACAGGTTATAAAGCTAACCAAAATATTAGCATATTAAAGAGTCATCTGAATCATGTATTCAAAGACATTATGATCAATGTGTCAATAAAAAATCTATTTTAAAATGTGTGCTAGGTACATATCAAGAAAGGATTACATATAATGACTCTAAAATGTCATGTGGTGTAAATATCAAGTAAAAAGTAATAAAGCTTTTTGATTACAATTTAAACAAAAAATAATGCACATAGCCTATATCATATTCATTCATAAATATTATTGTTTTTAGGGAGTCGTACTACAACTTTTACATTCAATTTTGTTATACTTTAGAATACTGTTCTTTCATTTATGAATAACTGCAGGAACAAATGCGTAACAATATTAACATTCAAGAAGCTACTATAAAACAAACTCAGATTAACTAATTATTAAAGGTCCACTGAAATCAAAATTTAAGTTTTTTAGCTTTTAGTATGACTGTGTTAGCCTAAAAGTAATGAATATGCTGGTATGTTGCAAAACGATGACAAAATTTGCATTTAGGAGATAAAAGCATTCAAAATTTACAGTCTTCAACTTCCGTTCAAGCGAATCACAGACTTCACTTTCAAATGTTCTGTCCAATCAAAATGCTATCTAGAATCTAAAGCCCACCCCCTACACTGCTGAAGCTGCTGCTGAAATCGGTCAGTTGTTAACACACATTTACTAATTTCTACATGGTGAAAGGCACATAGCACACTATATATGTGATAGGATGCTTCCATTTGAGGCGAATAAAATCTGTTTTCTCGTTAGTTTCACACACCGCAGCAGCGCACACACCCCAGCGGCTCTGGTTTAGACTACAGACCTGAGAGCGCAGCGCAGATCATATGCGCGAGTCGGCGCAGACAACAAATATATCGTCCCATTTGAATTCTGCACAGAATGCTGCATTTCAAAGCGATATGGAGATTATGATAGTAAACAGTGTTAGAGGAAACTGGCTTTACCAAACAGAGAAGGTCCGCTCTTGCGCTCTAGTAAAACTGTATATTAACGAAACGCTGTTGGCTGTTTCAATAAAGGGGAGGAGCTGCTAACAGCTGAAGTCGTTTGAGGGGAAATTATTTCTAAAGATCAAGGTAACAGTAGTAATGACTCAAGTACTACCAAATCCTTCAGAAAGAATGACAAATTATTTGGAACTGTATTATAAAGTGAAAAACATGATAACTTCCTAATATTGACTAAAGTCCCTATAAGCTGCTGAGTTGTTTAAAGTTTTGATATAATTGCTTCTGATATATTTGAGTGATTTTCACTCAGAGTGATCTGAGTGATTACTAGCAGGTTACTATTATACACTTAGGTTACTATTCCAATTGGCCAGTAATTCCTTTAGAAGGATGTAGTACAATTATTATTAATTGGTTATTATGATCTGCTATTTAAAATAATGTTCCAATTGGCTAGTAAATCCTTTAGAAGGATATGATAACACTTGGGTTATTATTCATCTGTTACCATGATGTTCACTTTAAATAACTGTTCCAAAAGGCCAGTAATTCCTCTAGAAGGATGTAGTAACAATTGAGTTATTACTATTACTTTAGAATGCCGTTCCTATTGGCAGTGATTCCTTTAACACTTGAGTTACTAATGGTTTACCATGATCTTCACTTTAAAATGCTGGTGCAAATATGCTAGTAATTCCTTTAGATGGATGTGGTAACACTTTTTTTATTACTAATGGGGTACCATGATCTTCACCATGCATCATGTTTATCTGCTTACCCCAAGGGCATCCAACATGTAGGTGTCTTTGTTTCTTCAGTAGAACACAAATTAATATTTTAACTCCAACCTTAGTGTGTAGGTCATATCATGTAAATGGGTAACAATTTTATGAGAGCGAAAAAAACATGCTTAGACAACATACACAAATGGCCCTGAGGCTCATGACGACACGCTATCTTAAGACACAAAACGACCCATTTGTGTGAGAAATCGAGCCGTATTTATACAAAAAAAACAATGCTATAATACAACAGCCTGGAACGCGCTTCACTTCCCTTCACATCCCTTTAAGAAGGATGTAGTAACACTTGAGTTACTAATGGTTTACCATGATGTTCACTTTAGAATACTGTTTCTATTGGCCAGTAACTCCATTAGAAGGATGTAGTAACTTTTGAGTTATTACTAATAGGTTGCAGTGATGTTCATTTTAGAGAACTGTTCCAAATAATCAGCAATTCCATTAGAAGGATGTAGTAACTCTTGGGTTATTACCAATGGCTTACAAAGATGTTTACATTAGAATATTGGGCCCCACTTTATATTAGGTGACCTTAACTACTATGTACTTACATCAAAAAAATAATTACAATGTACTTACTGTGTTCAAATTGTATTGCAAAACACTTTTGCTGATACTGAAGTGAGATACGGGTAGAGGACAGGTGTGGTGATTTGAGTAAGTTTAAGGGTAGGGTTAGGTGTAAGGGACGTGCCAACTGTTCAATTACAAATTTAACTACAGAAATTTATTACAGACGTAATTACATGCAGGTATTTTTTCAAATGTAAGTACAATGTAAAAACATGTATGTACACAATAAGTGCATCGTATCAAATGATTAATTACAATGTTAGTACATAGTCAGGGGCGTCAGACTGGGGGGATAAAGGGTACAGAGCAACCAGGGCCCGAGGCAGGGAGGGGCCCTTAGAAGTCAGTTTTCTATACATACACATACATGGTATGGGGCCCAGCAAGATGGTTTGTACCCAGGGCCCAAAATTTGGTGCTATGCCGCTGTACAAAGTAGTTAAGGCCACCTAATATAAAGGTCCGAATACTGTTCCAAATACTTAGCGATTCATTTATAACAATGTAGTAAAATTGGAGTCATTGCTAACATGATGTTCACTTTAGAATACTGTTCCAATTGGCCAGTTATTCCTCTAGAAGGATGTAGTAACACTTTAATCATTTACTATTGGGTTATCATGATCTTCACTTTAGAGAACTGTTCCAAATAATCAATATTTCCTTTAGAAGGATGTAGTAACACTTGAGGTACTAATGGGTCACCATGATATTCACTTTAAAATTCTGTTCCAATTGACCAGTAATTCCATTAGAAGGATGTAGTAACTTTTGGGTTATCCTAATAGGTTTCAGTGATGTTCACTTTAGAATACTGTTCCAAATAATCAGCCATTCATTTAGAAGGATGTAGTAACACTTGAATTATTACTAATTGGTTACAATGTTGTTCGCTTTAGAATACTGTTCCAAAAAATTAGCAATTCTTTTAGAATGGTTTAGTTTCTCGGATGTTAATATCGCATTACTCATTTGTTCCTGTGTAGTTATTTAATAATAAAGGAACAGTATTCTAAAGTTTTTCCCTAACTTTTCTCTGTCATAAAGGGTCATGAGAGTTCACAGGGGTCATCTCTGTGATATAATTTCCTGTTTAATGTTTTTTTTTTTGTTGTTGTTGTTTTGCACACTACTGCATGTTGGCCACTAATTTGGTGGTATGGAACAATAATAAGAATACGGCTATGTAGAAAATGGAAACAATACTAAAACCTTGTCATAATGTACTATATATATAATAAAATCGCTTATTTTCATAACTCATTTGTTTTTGTTTACAATCGAACGGCATGCTGAATAGAATGATCTATTTAAAGCCCCTCAGCCCTGAGTTGGGAGTGTGATGTGGCAAACATTCCTATAACGGCCTTGTATGTTGCTTTTTAAATGAAGTATTACCAACCAAAGCAAGTTCTGACTAAACAAGAATAGAATGCAGAGGATTTTTGTTGTGATGTGCTAATTGCAGGGCTTTATGCATCGTAAGTGGTTTTGTTTTCAAAGGAGGACGCCAGCGCTCCGTTTTGAGGACCCCTTTTCATAACATGACGGATAGTGCTATTTGCAAACTCTTTGCACCTGCTAAGCTGCAGGGTGTTTGGCCAACCCACCTGCAGAAGGCACGTAGAATTTTTCATGACAAAGACTCATGATTACCTAATACATATCACACACATACAAATTCTACCCAGGCAGAACGCTACACGGATTCATGCATCAAAGTGAGAGGAAAGGCAAAGCGGATTCGAACTTGTTGCCACCAGCGGGGAAGCATTTCCATTGCCTTGGCAACTTGCCACAGATGTGAGACTATTTGAAGGTGGGCTGCTGTGAATAAGTGACATCACGGGACTGGCGCCGGTCCGTCTGTAGTGCGAGACCCATGAATCTACGGGAAAGTCTACGGGAATATGGTCTGCACTGTGGCAAGGCTGGCACACAAAATGAATGAAATGAGGCTTAATGGTGATTCATTCACTCTTCATAAACAAAAACCTCTTCTGGAGAATGCTTGAAAGAAAGACACCTAGTAGAATATGCTAATGTTCATGACTCCATGACCAATCATAGCCTTTATGAGTGACTGGATGTGGTCATAAACACTTCAAGTATTTGCATCAAACACAGTATCCAGCTCTTTCAGTCCTTCAATGCAAAGTGTTTGAGCACTTCACAAGAAGTTTGCAAATGGATATTGACTCATTCCTTTTTGTATAAATGGTTTACAAAATGCCTTTTCTACTGTAATTAGAGATATTTTTCATTTATTGATGTAGCTTTTAATCATGTTAATGGATATATATATATATATATATATATATATAGAGAGAGAGAGAGAGAGAGAGAGAGAGAGAGAGAGAGAGAGAGAGAGAGAGAGAGAGAGAGAGAGAGAGAGAGAGAGAGAGAGAATAGTCACAGAATTGCAACAAAGAGTGGAATCTTAGGGTCACAAAGTCTCCAAAACAACCATCAGATGCTCTCTACATCCCAACAAGCTGTTTGGGAGGCATGTAAGGAAAAGGCCTTTTCTCACTAACACTCACAAGCATAAACGTCTGGAGTTTGATAAGCGGTACTGGGACTTCAACTGGGATCGTGTGCTTTGGTCAGATGAAACTAAGATTGATTCCAGCATGCACTATCAAACCCTTGCAGCTGATCCAGAATGCAGCGGCGAGAGTGGTCTTTAATGAGCCGAAGAGAGCTCATGTTACGCCTCTCTTCATCAGACTGCACTGGTTGCCAATGGCTGCTCGCATCAAATTCAAGGCACTGGTTCTCGCCTACAAAACAACCACTGGCTCTGCACCAATATACCTAAACTCGCTTGTTCAGACTTACACACCCTCCAGAAGCTTGCGTTCTGTGAGCGAGCGGCGCCTCGTGGTTCCATCCCAAAGAGGCATGAAATCGCTCTCACGGACATTTTCCTGGACCGTTCCCACCTGGTGGAATGACCTGCCGATCTCAATTTGTGCTGCCGAGTCTGTAGCCATTTTTAAAAAACATCTTAAGACACATCTCTTCCAATTGCACTTGACCAATACAGAATAGCACTTACTGATCACCACAGTAACAACCAAAAAGCGCACACTCCTGGATCATATCTACGTCTCTCATCCGGATTTGTGCCTTCAGGCGGGTATGTTACATAGTTATCATAACTATCAAAATCCAGTGTTCTGTATTTTGCGTATGTGAGTTTTTGTTGTAGATGGCTATTGCTGCGCGTTCAGCTAGAATGCCATACAAAACCAACCCATTGGGCCACTGAATCTGCATTAACGACAACAGCTGGGGCAACAGCCTTAGTCCTAATGGGTTATCATAGCTATCAAAATCCAGTGTTCGGCATTTTGCATACGTGAGTTTTTGTTGTAGATGTCTACAAAAAAAAAAAAAAAAAAAAAAACTTGTGTACTGTGCTAATTAATTGTGATTTCTTACAGCTCTTACAGGTTTTTGGCCTTGTCTGTTTCGTTGCTTCTATTACTCTCCCCTTTTTTGTAAGTCGCTTTGGATAAAAGCGTCTGCTAAATGATTAAATGTAAATGTAAATGTAAGATTTAGCTTTTTGGCAACAGACACTCTAAGTGTGTCTGGCAGGGCCAGATTGAGACTCATTTTCAGCCCTGGAGTTTCATGCCTTAGACCGGCCCACTTTAGTTCACGACAGACTATATTAAAATAATGTGATTCCAACCTCAGAATATAAATCTGCATAAGGTACACTATTCTCTAGAGCCTTAAGTTATAAATCTTTGTATTTTTGAAAAATATAATTTTCAATTCAGTGCAAAAACAGTAGCTTAAGTTTTGCTTCACAGTGAAGATTTATTAGAACCGTAAATAACAGGACAGTATCAATCTTTTTTTTTTTAAGTGTTAGTATTCATAAATATCCAAACATTGAAATGAAGAAAAGATTTTTAGTTTTTTTGACAAATTTCTTATGTCATTTCACTTGTCTAGTAAATGTATCTTGAATTAAGAATATTTAGATATTTGAACTGGAAAAAAATTCAGTGATAATGTTTGCTTATTCACACACTATGGTACAATAGCAGTTTACCTGTGTTTCACAGTAAGAGCTAATCTCTTCACAACTGGGTCCTCGCTCGCTTTCTGACACTAAATGAAATTTGTTACATTTATTTCTTAACACAAATACCCCCTTTTTTCAAAGCTTTCAAATCAAGTCACTCAGTTTCATTAATGTATTACTGAATCATCAGGTCATCATTATTATCTCAGGGCATTTTTCATTGAGCAGGGCTCTTCCTATTAGTTCTTCTGAATGACAGTCCTACCTGCCCATTCTGGTGTGTTGGGCTCATGACTGGAGCTTGGTAATGTTACTGGGCCTTGCTCTTCACTATTAGCAGCAAAACAGACTAGAGGCGGCTGCTGCTGAAGAGCTAAGAAAAAGTTTGATACATGAACGTGGTTTGCAGACAGCATTGTTTTGCGCGGTCGCATCTTGCACTGCTCCTAACTACCTTAACGTGATAATTACTACTCACCGGCCTCATCGTCATCATTTGTTTTTTTGAGTAACAATGTGCACAGCTTAGAACATTTGGCCGCGTCAGTTTCCAGAGCCTTCTTTTTTTTTTATTCTGGCCTTTTCAGCGCCGCCTTTGCGCTTCCTATTACCCATTTTTATCTGACTTTTTTTTTTTTGGAGCAACTTTCAAGGCTCAAATGTATTTGTATCGGGGGCGGGGCCAGGGAGTCAAAATATAATCACGTCATCATTAAACCTGCACTCTGCGAGAAAATATTAAGTAAAAAAGAGTGGGACTGCGGTAAAATAATAAATAAAAAGAGTGGGACTGCGGTAAAATAAAAAAAGTGGGGCTGCTGTGGGTGCAGGCAGCCAATAGGGACAGCATCCATAGTTCAACCAAGTGCCATGACAACAACGGCCCTCGTGGCCACAAAAACAGACCGGCCCACCAGGAATTTTCCCGGTGCTCCCGATTAGCCAATCCGGGCCTGGTGTCTGGCGTAAAACAAAAGATTAGTATGCCGAAAAGCACCTCATGCCCACCGTGAAGTATGGTGGAGGATCTGTGATGCTGTGGGCCTGTTTCTCTTCCAAAGGCCCTGGGAACCTTGTTAGGTTGCATGGCATTATGAATGCTTTGAACTACCAGGACATTTGACATAAAAACCTGAGGGCCTCTGCCAGAAAGCTGAAGATGGGTCGTCATCACCAGGATAATGATCCAAAACATGTGGCAAAATCTACACAAAAATGGTTCAGCAGTCACAAACTCAAGGCCCTCCCATGGCCATCTCATTACCCAGACCTTAACCCAATCGAAAACCTGTGGGGCGAGCTAAAGAAGAGAGTGCATAAGAGACGACCCATGACACCATGATCTAGAAAGATTGTGCAAAGAAGAATAGTCAAAGATCCCTCTCTCTGTGTTCTCCAATCTTGTGAAATGTTATAGGAGAAGATTAAGTGATCTCTTGTTGGCAAAAGGGGGTGGAACAAAGTATTAACATCAGAGGTGCCAATAATTGTGGGACACATGATTTCAAGGTTTTTTTTTTTTCTTCCTAAATGTGTGATTTTTTTACCACCAAAGTAATGTGCTTAAATGAAAAGTTGGATTTTTCTCTTTTTTTGCATTTGGGTTCTATGTTGTTTTAAAAAAAGGGAGAATTTTTAGAACTATATATATATATATATATATATATATTGTAGTTGGCAACAGGCCATTACTTCATGTTCAATACTATGTGGCTGTTAAATGCTTGATTCTGGTTGATGAACATTCCAAGGTGTGCAGTTATTTTTGTGTTTTTTGGGGGGCTAAAATAGTTGCAGGCAGGTTTTGACTGCTTTATATTTCCATATCACTTCACCAAATTATTTCATTTATTTAAATGCTCCTTACAGCCGAAAGCAGCGAAAGAACCAACAACCCATAAAGACAATGACCAAGCTAATAAACATAGTAAACGATAGGATCAAAATAAATGTTTTTCTGACAAAACTGTTTTATTATCTATATGGAAAGCACACTTTCTTATTACATGCACACACATACAGTACATACGCACGACACACATACACATGGAAACACAGAAACTTGTCACACGCATTTAGTCAATCAGTCATCTCTTTATCTCTTTTATGAAACGTGTGACAACTTGCCCCATTAAAAAACGCCTGTCTTGATGAAAATCTCTTTCCTGAGAACACAGTCAGTTCATACTTCCAAAGTAAAACTATTTTTCCATTTAGTAATGTTGTAACTACATTAGAACAAACAATGAAAGTATTTATTAGTCTTTGTGTATGTTCATTTTAACATGTCATTACATTATTAAAATAAACAGTTATCTCTGTAAATATCTATATATTGGAAGTTCTTGAGAATAAGGTTTCATTTGTTAACATAAGTTAATGTATTAACTAAGATAAACTAATTATGAGCAGCTCAATTGTTACTGTATTTGTTAATATTTAAACACAGCTGTTCACTGTTTTGTTCATGTTAGTTCACAGTGCATTAATGTTAACAAATACAACATTTGATTTCCATAATGTATTCGTAAATGTTGGAATCAATATTAACACAGATTAATAAATACTGTAGAAGTACAGATCATTATTAGTTCATGTTAACTAATATAAATTAATGAAACTTTTTACCAATATTTTAAAGGACCTGTATTAACATAAACTGGTTTGACATTTTATTAACTAACGTTAACAAATATTGGTAATTTTTTATGCATTAATGATGTCAAATAATTGTGTTATTATGCTATTGTTGTAAAGTGTTACCACTTTCAGTTCAAATATGCCCTCATTTAGGCTATTTAGTTGTCCCTTAATTGAATATGCCTATTAAAGTTTGAATGTGTTCACATGTTTAGTTCAAAAGCAATAGTAAATATGTTAACTTGAATAACAGAATTCCCAATATATAATAGCCTACCCCAATAATAATTTAAGGGGGTTTTGAACTAGGTGATTGAAATCAACCTAGGCCTACAAAACCACTTCTAGGTATCATTTTCATAATTAGAATTTGAAAATAAAAACGTGTTACTGAGATCCGAGATACTGCCTCCTATTGTTGACAACTTGGCCCGGTATCCCTCATGTTGTTTAAAAGCACTGAAATGGTGTTTGTTAATTATTATAGCGACGGAATTTTTTATTTATTTTTTATTTTATTTTTAGCTATCATTTTCACTATTTCGGTTTTGTAAACGCACACACACACACACATATACATCCACACGCGGATAAACACACACCCCCAGCAGCCTCTTGTGTGCGCTCGAGCCCCTCCGCAGTTACAGGTCGCGCGCTGCTCCATCATCACGGGTGCTCGTGACTGACCGGTTTCTCCTCGCGCAGGACTGTCAAAGCTCGAGCGGGTGGCGCCTCCCCTTTTCCTCTATATATGACCAGCCTCAACTCCTCCGCTGTTTTACACCGTGCGCTCACACTCAGAGAGGAGATGTGGTCAGGATAGAACTGCTCTCCTTTTCTTGCCTGCACTAAATTGCGTTTTTACACGAAACCTCTTGTTGCGTCCCGCGAACGTTTGTCGTTGTTTTCAGCTCTTTGTGGTTTTATTTATTAGAATGAAGGCCAGCGCACCGGTTCGCCCTCACAAGGTTTCTTCTGGCTGCAGTCAGCTCTCCTTGCGTTATTTGTCGGAGCGCAGCCGCTGCAAAATGGAAGAGGAGGATCTTTTCTGCCTGCAGTACGACATGAACGACTGCTACAGCCGACTCAAGCGCCTGGTGCCCACTATTCCGCAGGATAAGAAAGTCAGTAAAGTGGAGATCCTCCAGCATGTCATTGACTATATCCTGGACCTGCAGCTGGCGTTGGAGACGCACCCGGCTCTCCTGAAACAGACGAGCCCACCCGCCTCCACACGGACCCCTCTCACACAAATCAACACAGAGCAGGTAAGAAGCATTCACTTAAAGACTGTGCGGATAATGGCTGTGCACAGTAGCCATCACCCACGGAAGTGACAATAGTGTGTGTTTCTATGTTTCTAACTGCACCAAACCACATATATGATGCTGTCTGCTGGGGGGCTGTGTTTCCTTGTTCTTTGCCAAAATGCTAAAACAATTTCATTTGATCTCAGTGTTCAGTTTTGTTCATCTATCAAATCTTATTTAGCCTGCAAATATAATATATCATCTTACAGAAATGTATTATAATTAAACCTTTGTGTGTATATGCATATTTCGTATATATTATCACCTCTATGATCATCATTATTTTAATTGACTCCATGTACAATAGCTTTTACTGATGGTTATTGTGGCCCTCATGTCACCTCCCCATTAGCCGCAGTGAGAATGAACGCACCTGTTTCCTTTGCTTTCAGAGGACGACGGGTGTCAATAAGGAAGACTCAATTTTGTGTCGCTGAAACGTTGCACACCGGTGAGTACATAAAGTTCGATATGAAATATTCTCAAAGGGCTCATGTACGGTTATGTGTGATGCTTCTTCTTCCGACACGCTGGAGAATTCTCACTGGGTCTGAAGAAAAGCCCATCTTCGGCTTTCAGGAATATGCTGCTTGTATGTATCTTGAAATGATTTCCCATCATTGTCTCCTGAATTTATACTAATTATAAATGAGTTTTGCAGTCAATACATTCCCACAATATTGGTTGCTAAATCAGTAACTAATGCCCTTTTTGAATGCGACGAAACACCTACATTCAAATACACCAAGTGTTTTAATCAGCCTGCATTACGACTATTGCAGACAAGCTAAAACACATGCAGCAGTGGGACAAGCCACAAAAATGCCTTTCATTACCCAGAATTCCCAGCTAAAGAACAGGGCTGAACTGTCAGTATAATTGGGTAACAGACTTCTAATAGAGCTGGCGGTACATGCAGCTGCAATGGCTATTATTAATAGAGTCATGACAGTAAAAAACGCATAGATAGAAGTGATTACCATAATATTCCTGTTCATATGAATGCTGGTTTTTGTAGCGCTTTCCGCTCTGGGTGGACTGTAACCCTGGCAGCCGCTCGAACCCAGTTGCGCAATATCTGTCCACTTTGTGGTGGTCTTGCTAACAGGGGGGTTAGTCGGTAGCTTCAGACTGAAGCGTCAGGGACGTTTGGCCCGCAGCAGTGCGTTGGAGCGGGTGCATATATGTGTGTGTTTGTGTGTGTGTGAGGTTAGCGGCCCGGGCCCCGTGTAGCACCGCTCTTGTTGTTTGACCTGGTTTGTTTTGGGTTGTTGATCAAGCATGCCCTCTGTTTTGTCGGTGGCGCCACTCAGTCTGGAGCGCACAGTTCACACACCCCTTCTATTCATTCCTCTCTCACAGGTGTGCACTGAACCCATCCAAAGCCAAGCCCAGCTTCACCAGGGAATCCAACACACACCAGGCCCAATCGCAGGGGAGCAGCACTGAAACTAATAGCTACTAAATCATAATATGTAAACATTTTAACGTCAGCTGTCAAAGACGCGGTGAAGCCAGCCAGATTTCTCCTGTGCCCATTCTGTTCTCTCACAGTGGGGGGGGTCTGAATTTGGACAGGGAATCCACCCCCCCCCCCCCCCTTCACACCACTGAAATTTCAATTTGAACATAACCTCAGATTAAAACCTAATTTTACTAAAAACCATCAGACTGTAAAGCTTTATGACTCAAAATGAAACCATCTGACATCTATTGTTAGGTGATTTGTGCTGAACAGGGATTTCCCTGCTGTTTAATATTGTAAAGAACTACGATAAGTGTTGACTTGTACATAACAAGGAGGATGTTCTATAAATGTACGTGTAAGAGAATATATGTTCAACCAGCTGATTGTAATTATTCTAAAATATTTTTTATCGAAAAATGTTTCGTTCTGTAAATATTGTGTTTTCACATAAGTGTAGTGAATGATTACATGATGTTCTGCTAATAAAGGTCTCACATCATAAAGCGATTCGCCCGTGCTCCGTTTTCTGTCCATTGAATTAGCCGTGAGCGCAGTTACTAGAAACATGCATTAAACTTGGATTCCTGTGGTAGAAACGGTTTCATTAACATCACTGTGGCGCTGAAGGCATGGGATATTATTATATCGCGATTTATATATACATATATACATTTCTAAACAATAATTCAAGCATAAGAGAAGTTGTACACGATTGCACCGATTTCCTCAATCTCAAGTGTGTTTTCCATAAAGGTGGAAAATGATTTCATAGCACATGCCTGTGTGAGCTGAGATGTAACAGAAGCAATCCAGGCCTAAATGTGTGCAGAATATTGTCATGTTGTACTATTATTCCAGTGCGCAAACATTAAATTGCTGCTTTATGTGTGATTTTTTGGAGAACATGTTCATATGTGGCTTTTCAAGTTTACCCTTTTTGCCTACAAAAACATATTTTTTTATTATTATTATTTTATACACTGTAAAAACTACTACACTGTAAAAAAAATTGTTGGTGTTTGTTGGTTTAACTTAAAAAAGTAAGTAACCTGGTTGCCTTAAAATTTTGAGTTTATTGAACTTAAAAATTTGAGTGCATACTATGAAGGAAATTTGTTTAATAGAAACTCAAAATATTATTGTATCTGAACCACATTAAAAAATTGATAAATCATGAAAATAGCACTATTTGGCATGTTTCACTGCGTCATCAGAAATAAAACACACAATTACCCAATATGCTCAAAAAATCTTTTAATAATATTTTAATAAAGGTTGTCGAATCTCAAAAAATTTCATTGTATTAACTCAAAATTTTAATTTCAAAGAACTCAAAATTTTAAGGCAACCAGGTAACTTTTTTTCTAAATAATTTTTTACAGTGTAGTAACCTGCAATTATGTTAAAAAGTGATTTCTAGCTCATCTTACCCTTAAATTAGTTTTAATATTTGGGTTGATTCAATCATGTTAAATAGCATTTTTTGGTTACACTTTATTTTACGGTGTCATTAGTCTAATTATATATTTAAGTACTGATTAATATTAATGAACTACATATTCTCACTATAGGGTAAGGGTAGGATTCGAGTTTGGTTGAGGGTTAGTTGCATGTAATCATGCATAATTTACTGTTATTACTATAGTAAGTGCATGTAACGTGTAGAAAGGACACTGTAAAATAAAGTGTTACCCTTTTTTAAAATCAATTCATTTAGATGTACCCACATGAAGCACATTTTTAGGTTACCATTTTTTTTTTTGTCTCAGTGTACGCCACTTAAATCTCATTTTATGATTGTATTTATACTGTAACCACGGTGGATAAAATACATAAAGTTTGAGGGAATGAAAAATGTCTTTGACGTGATTGTCATTTATTTCTGCGTATTCTGTCTCTACCCTGGATCTGGCACTCTCTTGTTTGCTAGTTCTTGCTGGCAAACAAAAAGATTTGGCAACATTTTTCTTGCCCTTTCTTTTTCTCAGACTGCACTGAAGGTACTGTACGGCGGCCTTCACTGTAACACACAGGAATCCCTGAAAAACATGGTGGTAAAGTGACAAAAATATGATAATAGGCTATTAGAGATAACAATTATCTGACTATTTGTCACTGTTTTGGAAAACTACAATAGAAAAAAAGCCTGATTTAGATACAATACCAGTTCATATTTTTATTTGAATATTACAACCTGAGAAAATGATATTGAAAATCTGTCATTAAAATTAAATCTTTTTTGTTTTTTTCATTGCATTGCTCATTGTTTTTCAGTGGACTGTCTTACGCTTGAGGCTGCAGTCTCTTCTCTGATTGTGCCCCCTAATGGACTGATCTATTTTAGTAGATTATGCACACACACACACACACACACACACACACACACACACACACACACACACACACACACACACACACACACACACACACACACACACACACACACACACACACACACACACACACACACACACACACACACACACACACACACACACACACAAAACAATAAGACAGTTGAACCAAATATGCAGATTCTACATTTGATCTCTACTAACATTGTTTGCATAATAAAATCTATTCCGACCAACAGAAAACCCCAAGCGTTTTTGCACAGTTAGCAATTCCCCCTTTCCCTCTTCATCCCTCTCAAGGTTAAAACCGACGGAGCCCGTAGATGTCCGTGGGATACTGTATATCGCCTGCAGATCTGCAGCGTCTCCCAGCATGCTCTGAGGTCACAGCGTCACATGTTCTCAGAGTCTCAGGTTTTGTGCTTCTCGGCTATTTTCAGCCTCGATGAAATGAGAAATTCCAAAAGAGCGGGGGAATATTGAGAAGAAAAAAAAGATGTGACCCGCTACCACCGCAGAAACTAATAGAGGCTCCTGAGGGCCCCTCATTCCCTGCAGGTACAAAAATGCACCTGTGTGTTGCTACTGCATACAAAGCTAACTTACTGCTTATGTTCTTCAGGTGTACCACAAACACACACACACACACACACACACACAACGGACGCTGACACACCTCTATGAGCTGTCAGTCATTTGATCTAGGTACTTATATGATCAGCTACTGGATTCTAGTCAATTAAACAGATGAATTAAATTAATTTTCCAGAATATATTTTTTTAAAGATGTGAAAACATCGCAAGATTGACCTACATCCTTCCTTTTTTTCACTTAAAGGCACAATATGTATTTTTTTGCCGGTAGAGGTCGCTTATTCAAACCAAGGGCGTAGCTTGATGACGCCTTGATTTCGCGGAGCTTTCATTATGCCACAGTCGCCGCTTGCGCAGCTCTGTTTATCATATTTGATACATTTGAGTGTGTTGAAAGTTATGTTATAATGTTACTCTGTGCATTCGCTCGGCGGCTACTATGAGACGCTTCTTGCACACTTCAGTGAGCTAGAGCGATATTAGTCATGGTAAAACATGGTACTCGCGGTAGATCAAGAAACAATAAAGATAAGACTAACTGTGTTGAGCTATTTAACAATTATTTGTTTTCTGTCGATGGATGTATATTAAAGCGTCTTTGGCGTTTCCATGGTTTTAAAATAAAACCGGAAATTGAAGGTAACACAGATATGATGTCATTGATAGTCAGTCTCAAGATTTTAACATCCTTGGAAACATTTGGGATAATGTACACAAGTACACAAGTCAACAAAATATATAAAATTGTTATAGTGGTTTCTGAATATTTTAATCCCAAAACCTGTTAAAATGTTAAAACAATAATTCCTGCAATTGTTGTACCTTTGAACTGAATTTGCACTGCAAAAGAAAAGAAAAAAATGCTCCCTAATTTTTTTTCAATAGAATCAACTTGGATGTTTTAAGTCATTTGAACTTAAATGACAATAAACTGACTTTAAAAATGAGTTGGATCTTGCAGTTGAAAAATTGCTTAACTTGTGATGAGTTTAAGCAATGTAAAAACATGTTGTCATAACTTATCGATCATAAGATTTTTTACAGTGTGATCATCATATTACTTTCCATAATAATTTTCCATCAACAAGTCGGAGAGCATGTTTATAAGTCTGTATTACAGTCTTTGTTTGATTGGTGGCTTTTCTCTGGTGGCGCCTTGTCTGGCTCTAAGCAGCGAAGAGGGTGACTGTGGAAAATGATCACATCCTGTTTGATAAGAATAGGCCTCCGTGCGGCGTTGGTCAAACTCAGCAGAGCAGCAGTCAAACAAGGATCAGTGGTCTGGAAATGTTTTCGGCCAACAGAGTTATTATCAAAACAAGCAGCTTGGGCTGCTGTTGTAAAGTCGGGATTGTTTGAACAGGTGTGAGACAGTATGACATTGTGTGTGTGCACGCCTGTGTGTGTGTGTGTGTGTGTGTGTGTGTGTGTGTGTGTGTGTGTGTGTGTGTGTGTGTGTGTGTGTGTGTGTGTGTGTGTGTGTGTGTGTGTGTGTGTGTGTGTGTGTGTGTGTGTGTGTGTGTGTGTGTGTGTGTGTGTGTGTGTGTGCATCTGTCTGTTTAAAACTCGATTCAATAATAAAAGGGAATCTTTATGAAATTATACACTAGTTCTATCTATCTATCTATCTATCTATCTATCTATCTATCTATCTATCTATCTATCTATCTATCTATCTATCTATCTATCTATCTATCTATCTATCTATCTATCTATCTATCTATCTATCTATCTATCTATCTATCTATCTATCTATCTATCTATCTATCTATCTATCTATCTATATATCTATCTATCATCTGTCTGTCTGTCTGTCTGTCTGTCTGTCTGTCTGTCTGTCTGTCTGTCTGTCTGTCTGTCTGTCTGTCTGTCTATCATCATTATTAAAAAAATATATTTTTCTAGACATTCATATAATTTTATTCAGCAAAGATGTATTACATTTCTCAGTAAAGTTACAGTAAAGAATATTTCTATTCATTCCTGAAAAAATATATATTGTGGTTTCCACAAAAATATTAAGCAGCACAGTAGTTTTTAACATAAAATAATTATTACTGACTAATTAGTGTCTACTGTAGGATAATGTGACACTGAAAACTGAATTGGCTGATGAAAATTCATTTTTGCCATCATTTCAAAATATGTCACAATATTACTGTTGAATGAAAATGAGTTTGCAAGGTTGTAATCTAAACAATGTTATTTCACAGTTTGATAGATTTACTATTATTCTAAATGGAAAACAGTAAAAATAAATATTAAAAGCAAGATATGTCTAAACTTCTTGGTCGTAAATATGCCATTATATCCAGACATCAGCGACTCCCATTTTGGCTACCCATTTGAATAGCCATTTAAACAGTTAGCACCTCCTTTTTCATTAAAGCAGCCTAACAAAACTAAAAACACAATCTAGTCCTATACGAATTGCTTCTCAACCATGAACATTTAGTTTCATTTTATGGTCATCAAGGGGCTTCGTTCCCTTTCTTCCAGCTTCCTTGACCCCCCACAGAGAGAAATGGACAGGGAGAGATGGAGCGAGCGAGCAGAACACGCCGGGTCCTGAACAGCACCTGATTACAGGCTAATAGCCTCAGAGTGATTGAACATCTCAGGCTTCTGGCTAATTGGTGCTATTTAAAGTAGCTATTAGCACACAATGACAGTCACTCACTCATAAACAAAGACAAGATCTGGCCCCTGAAAATATGGCAAGATGGAAAGATTAGATTTACCAGCATACTATCTATCTATCTATCTATCTATCTATCTATCTATCTATCTATCTATCTATCTATCTATCTATCTATCTATCTATCTATCTATCTATCTATCTTTCTATCTATCTATCTATCTATCTATCTATCTATCTATCTATCTATCTATCTATCTATCTATCTATCTATCTATCGATCGATCTATCGATCTATCTGTCTGTCTATCTTGTTTCTATATGTTATTTATACTTTATTTTTTATCATAACAACATTTAAAAAATAAATAAAACATTATTGCTAGAGCCATACAGTAGATTGTTTAGATTTATTTAAATGAATTATTTGTCGTTTTTCATGTGTTTTTGTAGCAAATTTAGTTGAATGCTGCTGTTTATTAATTGCATTTAGTTTAATGAATGTTTTCACATTATTTGACATTATTTGATATCCTCATTGATTTTGTGTCAGATAAAAAATAATGATATATATATATATTATATGTGTGTGTGTGTGTGTGTGTGTGTGTGTGTGTGTGTGTGTGTGTGTGTGTGTGTGTGTGTGTGTGTGTGTGTGTGTGTGTGTGTGTGTGTGTGTGTGTGTGTGTGTGTGTGTGTGTGTGTGTGTGTGTGTGTGTGTGTGTGTGTGTGTGTGTGTGTGTGTGTGTGTGTGTGTGTATATAAGTTACCTGGTTGAACACTGAAATTTATAATAGAAACTCAAAATATTATGTTACCTGAACCACATTAATTGTCTAAATTAATTTGAAGAAAAATATTTTTACAGGATACAGTTTATTGTTCATAAAAACTACATTTTTAGAAATAGTAAATAAAGCATTATTGCCACTATAGAACCCTATTCAATGCCATAAGATTATAATATGCATTTTCTTTACAGCTTATCATAAGTGGATACAATGAAAATAATAATAATATAGCCTAAATATTTGTTAATAAAATTATCAAATATTAAAAAAATCAATTGAAGGTTTTTAAATTGAATACTGTAAATATTCACAATGCGTTGCTGTTCTCAGCTCAATTTCTGCCATAAGTGTTAACAAATAGTTTTTGCATTCAGTCAGTGTTCAAGTGTATGGTCTGTGAGGTTGAGGTGTGTTTGGTCATTTCCAGTTTGAGGGGCGCATCTCAAAAGCCTCTTGATTCATTCGAGACAAGTATGAGTTTTTATAAATAAAGCACATTGGTTCAATATAGATATAGATATTGAATCTATATCATTATGCAGCAGCATATGGTAGCACTTTGAGGGCTTGCGTGTCTGATTGTAAGTAAAATAGGTCCGCTGTGAGCATGTCTCTTTCAGACGCCAAAACACCTCATTCATTCAAAATCAATGTTTCTATTGTGCCAGGCAGCAGAATAATCATACAGGAGAGAAGAAAGAAAATGAAAAGAGAAAATAGGAGGACAAATGATTAGAAGAAAGAAGAAAAATGCACAATGTAAAAGATTGGGGAGCGTAGTACGAAGGAGAAAGTAATGAAAGAGAAAAGGCTAGGGTGGATTCATTGCCAACGCTCCGGTCCTGAGAGACGGAGAATGAATTACAGAAATGAGCCCTGTAAACCATGCCAGGCCTTTGCCTCTCATTCAAATGACTCCTCCCCCCATTCACCCTTCTATCCCTGGAGAACGAGTGATTAGAGAGGAGGGTGAGGGATCTGGATCACTGCTGTCAGGAAGGGACGCCAGCCGTGCTAGAGGAACACGACCCTGAGGTGGAATGATCACACGGGCAATATGTCACAGCAAATGCCGGCGCAGGGTGCCAGGGCCACATCCACAGGTTTTCTGGCACACTGACACTTGGCACCATGTTCATACGCCTGCTGATTATGCCTGACATGAAAGGGCTGAACCACTTGTGGTACTGTGAGAGATTTTTTTCTTCTTCAGGGTGCTCTTTCCATGCTATATGTCAACTGGAAGTCATATACAACTGTATAAAAGTTTGAAAGAAGTCTCTGATTCTCAGCATGGTTGCATTAATACAGGTATACAAAAGAATATTGTGAAATATAGAGCTTTTTTTAAAATTGAATCTAATATTATAAAATGTCATTTATTCCTGTTTTAATTTTCAGCATCTCTACTCCTGTCTTCAGTGTCACATGATCCTTCAGAAATCCTTCTAATAGGCTGATTTGCTGCTCAAGAAACATTATTGTTAAAAAAAAGTTTGTGCTGCGTAATTTTTATGTGGAAACTGTGATACGCTACCATTCAAAAGTTACGGGGTGTGTTTTTTAAAGAAATTAATTTAAGATATTTTAAATAAGTGCTGTTCTTTTAAACGCTCTATTCATCGAAGAATCCACAAAGCAGCAAAAGTTGTTTTCAACACTGGTAATTATGATAGCCATTATTACCGTTTTTCTCCGTCGCTTTGGTACATTTCTCAGATCAGAATCTAAATTCTCAAATCTCCCTGTTCAATCTTCACATCATCCTGTCACTTGTGCGCATCAAAAAAGTAGGTTCTCATTTCTTTGAACAATTTGCAAATGCTTTGGTAAATCCATGCAAATAATTATGTACAATTCTCTGCTGTTTCCTACATTATCAGTTGCTTGTGTCATGTTGATCAAAATGTATTATATTGGGTCTCTGTTATATAGTCTCACCCTCCACAACATTTAGGCACAAGCTCATAGCATAAGTCCTAAATGAAGAACTTTTTCTTTCATTGTTCCTGATTGGTGGAACGATCTTCCGTCCTCCATACGCATGACAGAATCACTCGCTTCATTCAAAAGACAGGTAAAAACTCATCTCTTCCATGAGCACTTAACCTTACATAAAAAAAAAAAAAAATCTCTTCCTCCTCTATTTCTCTTTTCTTCTTCCCTATTCTGTTTTTTGCTACTCTGAGTAGTATACAAATCTTGGTATTTGGGGAACTTTTTGTGTTTCTTTGGCTCTTCTTGACTGATCGCTTCCTGTACTCCTGAGTTGTAAGTCGCTTTGGATAAAAGCGTCTGCTAAATGCATAAATGTAAATGTAATGTAATTGCTAAATGGTTCAACAAGTTATCATAATATGTCAAGCATATATTTCCATTAGACTTTTTTCCAAAATTCGTCCAGGTGAATCTTGACTTTCTCTAACAAAGGTGCTTCTCATGAAGCATCAACTAGCAGGTATATATATGTATATATTTCTACAGCACCACATGTACAGTTTTTCCTATGTTCACATTTCTTCTTTAGGTTTTTTTTTTGTGTGTGCTATTCACTGCTGTCTTTTCATTTCTGTATCTCAATGAAATGTTCTATCAATAAAATACAGTACAAACAGTCATTGTGTGTAAATTTGAATCTTTTCCATTCTCTTGCAATTACACTCACACATACACTAAGATGTAACTTACAATTGACATGTATGTAACTCAAAACTTTAGCCGTAGTTTCCATCAGAACATCCCTCCAGAGTAAACTGTTATATTGACAACATGACTAAACAATTTGACTGTCTTATCCGTACACAATGACAAAAGGACTTGTCATTCTGATGGCACTGACATGTTCATTGACACAAATATTTACTTTTGAGAAATGAACTAAGGATTTTGAGTAAGAGAGCGGCTTTTGCAGGTGTTTTGGTATTTGTACAAATTGTTTTGAGAAATGCACTTACTGTTTTGCAAATTGTGAGTTTGATTCGAGAAATGTAACAAAGCGATTGAGAAAAACTTTAATAAGTAAGCACCAATTATAATTGATAAAAAAAAGAGCAATAAATCATATGAGAATGATTTCTGAAGGGTCATGTGACACTGAAGTCTGGAGTAATGATGCTGAAAAGTCACCGTTACCATCACAGAAATAAATAACATTTTAAAATATATTAAAATAGAAAACAGTTATTTTAATTATAATAATATTTCACTATAAAAAATGCAGCCTGGCTGAGCATAAGAAACTCACAAACATTACAGTCCTCCTCGACATTTGCAAAACAGTAAGTGCATTTCTCAAAACTACTCAAAATCCTTTTGCAGTGCCATCAGAGTGCCATCAGAATGACAAGTCCTTGTGTCAAATTGCTTCGTCATGTTGTCAATGTAACTGTACTTTGAAGGGATGTTCTGATGTAAAATATGACTAAAGTTTTGATGATAATTATTGTAAATTGTAAGTTACACCTTAGTGTATGTGGGAGTTTGCAAAGGACTGCACTGTAAAAACGTATATGTTCAATAAGTTATGACAACGCGTGTTTTTACATTGTTTTAACTCATCAAAATGTTACGAAATGTCAAACAATTTTTAATAACTTATACAAGATGCAACTCATTTTTTTAAGTCAGTTCAACAAAATCCAAGTTGAAATAACTTAAAGGACAACTCCGGTGAGAAATGACCCTTGGGGTAATTAACAGATGGTTACTGAGTAGATCGTTCTCTGGGATGCGTTTTCATGAAAATCGAATGTAAAGAGTTTTATCTCTAAAAACAGATTATAGCTTATAGCGCTTGTCTATGGGGTAAGTGAAATTAAATCACTAGTTAATACTACTACAAGGCTCAAAATAGCCTCACACTAACACGGTAGCATAATGAGGGTCGAAGCATTGAGAACTTTGTAAGTGTACAAACAGTTTAATAAGAAGACAGTGCAATACGCGTTTACAGTCAGACGCCATCTTGGAAGACAGTCTCAACTAGACGAGCGACGAACACTGTTCTAAGTGAGCTGGTCGATAGGAATTAAGTTTGTGAAATCGAATATTTATTTTTTTTCTCTGTTGCGTTCAGTGCTTTCTTCCGGAAACAACGGACCATATAATATTCCAAGTCACAGTTCATCACTTAACACAGCGTTCGTGGTTTGACTTGTCAAGACTGTTTTCCAAGATGGGGCCTGTCCCTGAACGCGTAATGCACTGTGTTTATAAAGTACCGAAGCATTGAGAACGTTGTAAGTGTACAAACTGTTTAATATCTTCTTATTAAACTGTTTGTACTCTTACAATGTTCTCAATGCTTCGGTTTGTAGGGACCCTCATTATGCTGCCGTGTTAGTGTGAGGCTATTTTGAGCCTTGTTAGTGGTATTAACTAGCGATTTAATTTTACTTATTGTATGCCCCATAGACAAGCATTATAAGCTAATCTGTTTTTAGAGATAAAACTCTTTACATTCGATTTTCATGAAATTGCATCCCAGAGAACGATCTACTCGGTCTGATAATTACCCCTAGGGTCATTTCCCACCGGAGTTGTCCTTTAAACATTCAAGTCGATTGTACTTAAAAATTTCAGGCTGTTACTTATGTTTTACACTGTGGACAAGATTCACATTTATGCTTTTACTGTTTGTGCTGTAATTTGCTGACAGACAATGAAAAGACAGCACTGCATAGCACAAAGAAAAAAAGAAAGAAAAAAAAGAAAATATGAACATAGGACAATCTCCTTAGGGAAAACGTACAAAAAAATGACGGTGCAGATTTCCTACACCTCCTGACGTTCATGTTTGAGCCACAAATTCTCATCTACATCACAACAAATATCTTCAGAGAAAAGTCTAATAGAAATATATAGAAATATGCTTGACATATTATGACAACTTGTTCAACCATTTAGCATGTAAAGACTTATGCTATGAGCTTGTGCATAAATGTTGTGGGGGGTGAGACTATATAACAGAGACCCAATATAATACATTTTGATCAACATGACATAAGCAACTGATAATGTAGGAAACAGCTGAGAATTGTACATAATCATTTGCATGGATTTACCAAAGCATTTGCAAATTGTTCAAAGAAATGAGAAACTGCTTTTTTGATGCGCACAAGTGACACGATGATGTGAAGATTGAACAGGGAGATTTGAGAATTTAGATTCTGATCTGAGAAATGTACCAAAGCGACGGAAAAAAAACTGTTTAAAAAATCTGAATCATTCAGAACTTTTGACCTGTAATATATATTCAATGTGCATTTAATTCAAGGAAATATATTCTCTCTCTCTCTGTATATACATACACTAAAAAAATACTTTCACTGTTGTTAGTCGCACTCAAATCGTCATTGCTCACATTACTTAAAAACTCATGTAACTACATGAACTTAAATTTACTGAGTTTCTACTAAAAATGTGTATTGTCAGCTTTACTTAAGTGTTTGTTCGGTCAGCTTAATATTGCTAAATGAAACGAGCAAAATGTCCCGTGGATCTGTAGTTCCCAGCATGCTTTGCAAAGGACTGCATTAGGAGAGTACATGTAGGAATTAAAGTGTTATTTTATTTGTTTTCCAGTATAGGGAATAATGTTGCTAGTTTATGTTAGTGTTTGATGTTCAGATATGCTGGACATTTCGATGAGTTTCTGTAATTTTGTGGTTAACATTATGCAAAAGAGTGGTGCCTGTGTTTAGGCTTTGGGCACTCATATAAACATATTGGATGGAATTCCTGCCCTCATTAAATTGAGTTTGTCCAATGAGCTATTTGTGCATTTTGTTTCTAAAAATATGCTTAGGTTATTAAATAGTTTTCCACTTACATTTGTAGAGCAAATTTTAATCAATAAATTCAATTAAAATAAATTAAATCGATAAATCTGTTCACCTTACAATAAACTTTTATACATTTAACATAACATTATTAAGTAAACTGCACAATACTATGCAACAAAGACAAATTCAAGTGATCTGTTTACTCAAAGAAATTGTGTCACCTGTACTTGAATTTCCTTTGTCCATATAACTAGATTGTCATTTGTAGTTGAACCACTTGACGCAGCTTTTTTTTTTTTTTTGAGTGTATAATTGACCACAAAACCAGTCATAAGGGTTTTTTTTTTAATTGAGATTTATACATCATGTGAATAAATAAGCTTTCAATTGATGATTGATTTTTTTAGGATAGGACTGGACAATATTTGGCACATTTATTTGAAAATCTGGAATCTGAGGGTGCAATAAGTCTAAATATTGAGAAAATCGCCTTTTAAGTTGTCCAAATGAAGTCCTTAGCAATGCATATTACTAATAATAATACATTTATGATATATTTATGGTAGGAAATTTGCTAAATATGATATTTACATATAAATCTTAATAATTTTTGCCATAAAAGATAAATCTATAATTTTGACCCATACAATGTATTGTTGGCTTTTCCCACAAACATAACCGTGCGACTTATGACTGGTTTTGTGGTCCAGGGTCACATTTATCTTTCCAAATTTCAGGAACGGACAGTGATAGGACAGCGACCACACCTGCTTTTAGAGAAAAGCTCATTTCAGGCTAAACTAATGTGTAACTGAAATTGTGTTAAAGAAAAGTGTGCTCGGTGCATGTGGATGTGGAGTTGGTGTGGCCCGAGGGGATTCGTGTCAGAGAAACGTCGTCCGTCGGCCCGGGATGATAAATGAAACCTTCTGTTCATGAATCAACTGTATTAAGTTAGAAGATGCATTCTGTCCAATAACAGTAGACTTCAATTCGTCACGTCTTCAAATGAAACAATATCAGAGCAACACTCAAAAGATATTTATTGCCTAACATATGCTTTTATATCTGTATGGAATTTGTCTTTGTGAAGTCTGATTTATTATATTACATTATATTATATTATTACAATTTCTAGTTATACATAAATTTTTTTTAAAAAAGAATGAAATTGACTTTTTTTTTTCCCTAAATTTTGGGAATGGACATTGATGACAGCATTGATCTATGACATTATTACTTTGTGCCGTTTTATGGGTTGCCCGGGCTGCTTAATTTGGCACCTAATTCAGATGTTAATTTGTTCCAGTTGAGAGGTCACTTTAAAAAGGTTTTTTTTTTTTTTTTTTTTTTTTTGACTCAGGATTATTGGCCAGATGGGCAGCCCATTAGAACATGGTTGTTTGTGTGTTCGGGATTCCCGTGATATGACCAGCGCTGGCAATAACAACAACATTCCTCACCGTAGTAACCGGAGGTTGTCATGGACAGAACTCTCGGTGCGGTTCTTTTTACCCCAGAATCAGTGGGTGTCGTTTCAGCAAACCAGTGAGGAATGTTTCAACAACAACAGCAATAACAAAAAGACAATGTTCTCAGAATCAACTGTAGATTATGCATAAACAACAGGGATGCTATAACAAAATATAATTTGCGACAGTGAATCAGGCATTTATCATAACTTCAATGCATGTTATGATCTGAAAAAAAAGTCTCCCCCCTACATGGCAATTTTTTTTTTTGTGAACTTCTGTGAAATGTTCTCTCAAATCACACAGTTTTCGTAAACTCAGGATGCATTTGATGCATTCAGCCAATGCTTGTAAATTAAGTCATTATATGAGTGCTCATGAATAAAGAAAGTAACAATTTGGCTCCTTTTATACTGTCACACTTAATTAAGAAGGACACAATCTGAATTATGTAAATGTTTACTTGACTTGGTAATTTTTTCGGAAGCTCCTGCCACATTAATTTTATTTTAAGCCTGAATTTACTTGACTTCATAGACTTTCCTGTAGCTCAACCAGTAGAGCGTGGCGCGAGCAACACCAAGGTCATGGTTTCGGTTCCTAGGGAAAGCTAGAATTGACAAATAATGTGTACCTTAAAATGCGATCTAAGTCGCTTTGTATAAAAGAGTCTGCCAAATGCTTAAATGTAAATGTAATAGACTTCGGTTATCATACAAATTTATGACAAGAACAAATTACAAAGACACTAGCAGTTCTTTTCACTCTTTTATATATTATTAAATATTATTATTAAATAATATTAATCAGCATTAAAAAAAATATGAATTATTCTAATATATTTTTTGATTTTTTTTAAGTTTGAGTTTTAGTCGTAAAACTATAAATAGTAGGCTACTGTTTTCCATGTATGCTCACCAAGGATGCATTTATTTGAAAATACAATAAAACAGTAATATTTTGAAATAGTATTACAATTTAAAATAACTGTATACTGTTTATATATACAATCACCTAAAGGATTATTAGGAACACCATACTGTGTTTGATAACACAATAATACTGTGTTTGACCCCCTTTCGCCTTCAGAACTGCCTTAATTGTACGTGGCAATGATTCAACAAGGTGCGGAAAGCATTCTTTAGAAATGTTGGCCCATATTGATAGGATAGCATCTTGCAGTTGATGGAGATTTGAGGGATGCAAATCCAGGGCATGAAGCTCCCGTTCCACCACATCCCAAAGATGCTCTATTGGGTTGAGATCTGGTGACTGTGGGGGCCATTTTAGTACACTGAACTCATTGTCATGTTCAAGAAACCAATTTGAAATGATTTGAGCTTTGTGACATGGTGCATTATCCTCCTGGAAGCCATCAGAGGATGGGTACATGGTGGTCATAAAGGGATAGACATGGTCAGAAACAATGCATTGAAACGATACCCAATTGGCACTAAGGGGCCTAAAGTGTGCCAAGAAAACATCCCCCACACCATTACACCACCACCAGCCTGCACAGTGGTAAAAAGGCATGATGGATCCATGTTCTCATTCTGTTTACACCAAATTCTGACTCTACCATCTGAATGTCTCAACAGAAGTCGAGACTCATCTGACCAGGCAACATTTTTCCAGTCTTCAGCTGTCCAATTTTGGTGAGCTTGTGCAAATTGTAGCCTCTTTTTTCTATTTGTAGTGGAGATGAGTGGTACCCGGTGGGGTCTTCTGCTGTTGTAGCCCATCCGCCTCAAGGTTGTGCTTGTTGTGGCTTCACAAATGCTTTGCTGCATACCTCGGTTGTAACGAGTGGTTATTTCAGTTAAAGTTGCTCTTCCATCAGCTTGAATCATTCGGCCCATTCTCCTCTGACCTCTAGGATCAACAAGGCATTTTTGGCCACAGGACTGCTGCATACTGGATGTTTTTCCCTTTTCGCACCATTCTTTGTAAACCCTAGAAATGGTTGTGTGAGAAAATCCCAGTAACTGAGCAGATTGGGAAATACTCAGACCGGCCCGTCTGGCACCAACAGTCATGCCATGCTCAAAATTGCTTAAATCTACTTTCTTTTCCATTCTGACATTCAGTTTGGAGTTCAGGAGATTGTCTTGACCAGGACCACACCCCTAAATGCATTGAAGCAACTGCCATGTTATTGGTTGATTAGATAATTGCATTAATGAGAAATTGAACAGGTGTTCCTAATAATCCTTTAGGTGAGTGTATTGTTAAATGTTATTTATCCTTGTGGTCAAAGCTGAATTTTCATCATCATTACCCTAGTCTTCAGTGTCATGATCCTTCAGAAATTATTCTAATACTGATTTGGTGCTCAAGAAATATTTATTTTAAAAAAATCTGGATTCTTTGAAGAATAGAAAGTAGAAAAAAAAAAAAATCAATGGCTTTACAAATGTCAATTTTAATGCATCCTATCATTTAAATACTCAAAACAATCACTGTATGCTATTTTCTGACACAAGATCTACTGAATCTGTAATATTATTTTTCTGTAAATACAGTGATCTTGCATTTTGCTCAGAGGACAAAGAGATAGAGGACAAGATGGTTCTGTGGATCCCATAATCCTTTCTTTATTAGAGCAGGAAAAGACGTAGCAGAGGTGCCAGCTGTTCTGCTCTCATCTTGGCCTGGCTTGGCAGGGTGGCATGGCGACAGTCTCCACTGCACTCCAGTATTATCACAGGCTATATCTGAAGGCAGGAGGACATTGGCGGTCTCCAAGGCTCCTATCGGCCTCCACATTATCTCTACTGGAGTGAGGGTAGATGGGCTGCCACATAAACCATGCTGTCTCTCTATCTGTCTGTCTGTTTGTCTCATTCTCTTTCCCTCTCTCTAGCTCATTAGTATTAAGGAAATGAAAGATCCCCAAAGCTGGCAGCAGCTGGAGTGAAAAATGAGGCCCACTCAGCCACCAACCTCTCATTTAGCATTTTAATGTGCTCTTACAGTAAAGTGAAGAAAATGACAAGCTTTAGATTCTCACAAAACTCGACTATATGTTCTTCATTAGCTACTTGTCAGTGATTTTTTTTAACCGTATAGGGACCTATTTTAACAATCTGAAACGCATGGGTAAGGTGCACTATAGGGCGTGTGCAATGCAGAGGTGCAACACACCTCGGTTTCCAGCCGGATCTCACGAAAATGCGTATAAATAGTACACGTGTGCAATGTCGTGGAATGTACACGCCAAAACTCATTTGCTGTTTTTCACGTGCATTTGATACGCACTTTATGGCGTATTATACGTACAAACCCCCCACCCCACCACCCTAATCCTACCCAAGAGCGTGTCATATACACGCCATAAAGTGCGTATCATACGCACACGAAAAACAGCGTATCATACGCACGCCAAAATGAGTTTTGGTGTATACATTCCACGACATTGCACACTCGTACTATTTATACACATTTACATGTGATCGGGTTGTGTTTTCAGACCAGCACCCCCTTGGGCGAACAGATGGCCGTTAGTGTATTTGGTATTTAAAAAACATGGAGCTGGACGTGAAAATAATAACTTGTGCCAGGTGTGTGATAGGATCCATAATGTTTAAAGCAGCACTGGGTAACTTTTGATCTCGGGGTCCCCCTACAGTTGGGAAAAAATAATGTCCTCAACTACTGTTGTAAACTTTGTCATCCTACAACAGGGGATGCCATCGCGCGTGCATTTGTTGACATGACAACCCTGATAGCCCTGAACTAGTGATGCGTGGGTCGTCTCATAAGCCGTGGACCCCGTATGTCTATTTAATGGTCACGGGTGCGGGGCGGGTTGTAAAAATATATACAGCGGTGCGGGGCGGGCCAAATAACTTCATAAAAGCATCCCGCGGGTTGGTGCAGCACTAACAGTTACCCTGAACACTTCTGGCGTCGCGTGTGAAATGTCTTCATCCCAGGTACAGTCAGTGGCGTTTCAGCATGTCATATTAATATAATTGCATGGGTTTTATTTTTTTCAAACGCCAAATGATCGCGATGCTCACGTTTACAAGCCAGCATCATTATAGTAGTCTATTGGTTACCGTTTTACAGAATCTATATGATACTTCAGTTCAATTTTGAGTGGTAGGTAATCACCGTAACAAGCAGGACAGCATCGGTCTGGCACGCCTCCTTCAGCTCACGCCGACGAGCAAACGCTGGTCACATGTTGATCCTCGTCCTGCCTTTAATCCCATCACTTTTTCGTTTCCTCTTATTTCTTTTCAATGACAAGTTGTTGTTTTTTCCACAGAAGGAATTCTTAATTAATCAAATAAATAAATCAAAATAAAATAATAAAATCAAAATCAAAATCAACCTTTAATGCCTTAACTTGCCTACTAAATATTTTCTTAAATAATTAATCTGAATTCTCTGGGCCCTATTTTAAAGATCTGAGCGCAATGTCTAAAGCGCACGGCACTTAAGTGGTCTTATGCCATGTCCGAGTTTAACGACGGGAAAAACGGTCGGCGCACATTTTGGGCATAATGTGCAATAAAGCAATCATCTCCCATTCCCTTTAAAAGCCAGTTGTGCCTGCACCATGGTGGATTCGTTATTTACATGGAGGAATTTGCTAGCAGAAAGAATGAACTCTTCTCCAGAGAGGAATCCTTTTATTTTTAATATTTAAAAATGTTTGTGAGCTGCTGTGTGTCCCTGTGTGTGTAATAAGCAGAGTATATGCGCATTGTGCACCTGCCTACATTTCTGTCAGACCAGCACGGCCATGAGCAAACAGATGGGCACAAATGCATTTGGTATTTAAACAACATGGTGAAAATGATAACTGCGCCAGGCTAAAACTAGCAAAAACAATGCTGGGTATACTGGGTGCCCTCTATGTGAGGTGTGTGTTCCACTGGTCAAAAGTTTTGTGGTTGGTAAGATTTTAGGTTTTAGGCTTAAGTGAGCTAGTGACTAAGCCTCACAAGCCAGACCCACATCAAGATGTTTGGTCTGGAAACTCACCATTGACAGGGCTCAATCCGAGGGGCGGGATAAACGGTTGTCTTTCAAACTCCCTCTGCACGCGATAGGATAGCGGTACACCAACCAGAGCAACGAAGGTGAAGCGGAGCTAGTTGATAGATTAAACTTTCGCCGTATCCAGTCGGAAAAACTCAGAACACATCTTACCTTTTTAAGAATGACTTCAGTGACGTTCTTTGTTCTTTTCTCAGAGAAAAGCTTAACTCCAAGTCTTCCAGAGTCGAGGTCAAAGCTGATTCAAAAGACCGCCGTTCTCCAGCTTCTGTGTTTACTAGAAGCACGCAAGTGCAACTCTGCCGTCATAATGTTAAGCCCCGCCCACCGACTCTATACACGATTTGATTGTTCTGACCCATGGGGGTAACCTAGCACTCGGAAAGCGTTCCACCCATAGGGGCGGCCATTGCTAACCAAGCCATCACCTGCTGTTAGCATCCCATTGACTCCCATTCATTTTTGAGTCACTTTGACAGTGAATAACTTTACATCTGAGGCGTTTAAAGACTCCATTTGTCCATTGTTTATTTCTAAAGAAACACGACAATCTATAAAAGGCTCCATTACCTTGTATCTTACACTATCGCCCCGTAGAAGCTCTTTTTGTAAAAATAGGCTAACGATTGCGTCATAACCCACGCGACTCTGTCGCACAGTTGAGAAATTAACGTATAGACAGGAGGAGACGCTCAGAAGCAATCTTTTACTGTCTATGAGGCAGTCACTTGGAACATAAAGTCTGATAAAGTCAAGAGAGAAGAATGGGGAGAAGCCGATAGTGAGGCAAAAGCAACGGGAGAAAATATTTAAACAACGTGATTCAGATTTCACTTTCCACAACTACTAGAAGGTCTACAACTGTCAGACAGGAGGCTCACGTCACATCTACGTCGTCAAGCTCAGTCTGAGCCTGCGCAGTTCGCTCAGCCATCAGGAAGTGAGTGCCTCTGATTGACTTCATTTTTCGGCGTTAAAGTCTATGGGGTCGCTGTGTCCATTTCTTTTACTGTCTATGGTCTGACCAGAATTCGTTTTTTACAGCTCAGACGTGTATTGAGATTTGCTGACGATACTCACGGCAGATTCGATTTGCTGCCGCTAGGGTGCGTCTAGATTTCTAGGCTAATATAGCGACTTTCAATGAATCAAGACTCAGCTATATCATGTGGAATATAGTAGGACATAGTGGATTAAATGGTTAATTAGTGCTTTTGCATCTTTTTGAAGCTTGAAATGATTAGCCCCTATTCATTATAACTTCAAGGAAAACCGAGGGCAGTAAACTCTTCAAAATTGGCTCTTCCTGTGTTCCACAGAAGAAAGAAAGCCATAGGCCACGATGAAATCATTTTTATTCTTGGCTGCACTATTCCTTCAAGACATCTTTAATCCTTTTTTGAAAACGTCTCTATTTTAAAAATCAATTAGCATGCTTCTCGATTAACACGAATACAATAAGAGTGTCACTGTACAAACCAGGACTGTCCATTGAAATGAGTGGAGAAAGTGGTTTGTCATTTGCAAGTATAAGGTGTTGACAGAATATCAGGCCGCTTCCAATTATCAGCCAAGCTCTTCAGTGACCGGCGCCAAGTCCAGACATAAAGAGACACTGCTGGACCAGGCTTGTCCGACATAACACAGCTGTGTGTCTGAAAAGCTGACAGCTGTGTGTGGATTTATGTGTGTGTGTGTGTGTGTTCCTTGAACCACACAGTTCTTTATAAGTCACATCATCCAATAGCATTGTCAGAAAAATATGTATGAGTGTGTGTGCAACACTATTTATAAAATAAAAGATATCAAGCGGCGGTAAATGCTTACGTCTTAAGTGACCTGACCAAATAAGGCGATAATAATCTCTGCTGTGGCTCTAAATGTCTCATTTATGTTTTTTTTAAAACGTGCGGTGTACGGCAGGGACCAGCCGAGCGGGATAGGGATAATTGGCTAAACTGATGCCTGCATTTTGCCCGTTTTCAATGGACCCAAGAGGGGTCATGGATTCCTCTGGGCCTCCACCCAGCAACCGCATTTGGATCACTTGTGCAGCTGTGGCATATTAGCAAGGTGCCATCAATGCTAATTTATGCTGATTCAACTAAAAGCCCCTATGCCACATCACCCTGTGCTTCAGAACCCCCCCAAAATACATAATCCTGATTATTAAACATCACATATGCTTTCACTGTGTAAGACTTGCAAAAGGTTTCTTTAACCCCTTTGTTTATTAGAGGAGTGGCTGCTCGTACACTTGCACGGCTGTCACGCTCTCATGCAGTCAAGCATGCCGCCGTCAGCACAACGATCTGACTTATTTATTTATTTCACAGTGCAGATATTTATTAATTTGTTTTCATTTGCACTGTGGTTAGATTAAGTCTAATACAGCCCCCTCAGTAAGGCACTGCTCTATTTGCCCCATGTAAATTTCATCAGCTATTCAGGCCCATCCCTAATATGCTTAGACAGCTGAGAAACATGTATTATTCATAACTCTGGAATTTTTTCATATAACCATGGTGCTGCTCCCCAGGATGAGGTAGCGTTGTGGTAATATCCGAGGTTCATCCATATTCTGGAAATAATGAGATGGCTTGTATGGTTTATGAAATGTGATCCATCATGATTACAAAAACATCAAATCTTCCACATTACTTGTATTATTCAATAGATTTGAGGGTATTTGCTTGTTATATGAAATTAAGATTATAGTTTGCTTGGTAAAATGACATTTTAGCTACACTGTCTATTTTGCTGTTGTTTAAATTTATCCTAAAACAGCAGGTATAGTGAATGATGTCACTGGTCACGTCAACAGTGAACTATATATAGTCATAAGGACATCATATGATAAATCATATGCTATTTATATAGTAGAAATGGGGCTTATGTATTCTAATTGGATAGATTTAGTTTTAATAGTGTGTAGACATTGAGTAATGCTGCTCTGCTTCTTGAAATATTCAGCAACATGAGTGTGAAAGTATATGATTTTTTTGTCTTTTTGTGTTGTGGCTTTCTGTGAGTTTTGTGTCAGGGTTTTGTTGTGCAGTATTTTTAAGACTCGTGCTCTTGAGAGCCTGAAGTTGTCAGGTTTCATCATCTGAACGGATTTAAAGGAGGAGGAAGCATGGCAGTCAGAGATGATTCTTCACTGATGAGTGGAATGCATTCATCTCAGGCAATGCACTAATTGTTTGATTATACAGGGCTTCTCTTTAATGAAGCTCCTCTTTGGCATTTGGGAACATGGAGCGCCATCGAATTACCCACGCGACACTCACGCTGGGAAAGTTGATCACTCATTAGCAGTGACTGAGAGGTAAACAAGCTGAGAGTACAGTAGCAACACACACACACACATATAAAGTGTTTATTACTGAGACTCCCTGATCAGATCTAAATTCAACGCAGTCAAAATCACCCAGAGCTTATAATTCAGTACTCGCCTCTCTCAACGAAGACAGACGAAGAAGAAAACACATATCCAAGTACTTCTATATATTTACTTTTCTTGCAATCCACATTTTAACTGTAACAACTTTTCATAAGTACTCACCAATGATTGTGAAATATATTGGCAACCCTGAATTATCAGCAGTCTTCAGTCTCACACAACACTCTTAGAAAAAAGTGTTCATTGATTAAACATTAACACTCGTGCTGTTAGTTGAGTAAAGAACCCTTTCTTTACTCAACTCCAAAGAACCTTTTATGCTAAAATGGTTCTATAATGAAAAGGTAATGCTCAAAGGTTCTTTAGGTTATTATTATTAATTCAAATATTACATTATTCTGCAACATTTTGTAGTTGTGATTAAATTATTGTTTATTTAACCTTTGATTGAACCCTTAAAAAGGGTTCCAAATACGTAGCGCCTGATAGAACCTGATATAGCCTTTTCTTCTAAGAGTGTATCCTTCAGAAATCACTGTAATATTTTGATTTGGTTCTCGTAATCATAGTCATAGTCGAAATGGTTGTGCTGCTGAAGCATACCTTCATAGCTTCGAAGGAAGAAAGAAAGAAAGAAAGAAAGAAAGAAAGAAAGAAAGAAAGAAAGAAAGAAAGAAAGAAAGAAAGAAAGAAAGAAAGAAAGAAAGAAAGAAAGAAAGAAAGAAAGAAAGAAAGAAAGAAAGAAAGAAAGAAAGTGTGGCAACCAGGGCGTGGCAGATAGATGTGGGAATCGAGTGAGGTGGCACGAGTGTTAATCAGCGTCACCTGCTCACCGCCACCGGTCTCGACTCCCATGGAGGAGCACCAGAAGGATAAAAGGAGGAGTGAAGACACTGGAACACAAGAGAGGACCAGGCCTGGACAATGTTGTGTATTATGTTGTGTCATCCATGAGGGACTTTTGCTTTTGTTTTGTTGTTTGTTTATTTTGATCATTTCAAGAGTTTACACTTACATATAATTGATGGAGAGTAAATTTATATGCGTATTTGGCATGCTGTCCGGTGATAGGGCTTTGAGCTCGGAATTTGGCCCAAACCCAGAGTACCTCCAATGTATAAGTGGTTAGAACTAAAGTGTGGAGAAGGGGTGGTGGAGGAATGCTGAAAGACTTTAAATAAACGTAGGTAGGACTGCTATTGTTGATTAGCTGAGTGCTCTCTACTCAATTTTCTAAACGTGCTTCTCCCGAACCTTGTTAATAAAACATTAAAATGATGTCGAACATTTGGCGGTTCCCACCTCCTTCTTACCTGCACTTGGACGTTGTTACATTGGTGTTCCAAACCCGGGAGAAAAAGGGACACGCTGTTGGAGAGCCTTCGCTGCTGAGGGGGATTGTGGTGCTGAGGAGGTCGGGCAGCATGAAGGAACGGTGACTGCATTTTAAATTTTAAATGGAAGGTTGCGGGACCGGACAACCTTTCAATGTAATTTTGAATGACCCAAATAAACAAAAAACGAAACGAAAGTGAAGTCACAGCCCCTCTAGGACTGCTGCATATAAAACTAAATAAAACACAACATAAAGTCCAGGCCTGGTCTTTCTGGTGTTCCACTGTCTTTCCTCCTCCTTTTATCCTTCCAGAGCTTTTCTGTGGGACTCGATACCGGAGTGGTGAGCAGGTGAAGCTTATTAACACTCACTCTACCGGCCTCAGTCTGTTCCCATGCCTCTCTGCCCCGCCCTGGTTGCCACATACCCCCATCACCCTTCACAGGCCAGGGGGGGCCCCCACGGCACTGTTCTGTACGCCCACCCCCTCCTCCAGGGGGGTGACCACAGCACCTGGGGGTAAGAAGAGATGAGACGAGAGAAAAGGAGAAGGGCAAAGTTCTTACAAGTAATATTTAGCTGTATCACACATTTTGCATGCAACCCTCACAACAAATCATCAGATTTAACCATTTAACTCTATAAACTACTGTATAGAGGGTATGCACGTGACGTCACTGTCAGACTGCAGTTACGCCCCACTGAGTGGCAAAAAGACTGAGCAGCATTGGTTTACAGCGTGAAGGCCACGGAAAAACACACAAAACCAGGTCTGACGCCAGAGGAGAGGTCGGGGGAGGTTTGCCCACGGACCCCATGGGATATCCCTGTGCCCTCTTCAGGACCGAGGGTGTAATTTTCTCACTAAACCACTGCGACCTGCTTCTGCTACTGTTTGCTTTTAGAGGGAAAAGCTGTCCATAACTGCTGGTCTACAATGTAAAAAAAAAAAAATGTTTTGGTTTTTGTTGGTTTAACTTTAAAAAGTAAGTTACCTGGTTGCCTTAAAATGTTGAGTTTATTGAAATTAAAAATTTGAGTTGATACAATGAAGGAAATTTGTTTATTAAATAGAAACTCAAAATATTATAGTATCTGAACCACATAAAAAATGTGATAAATCATGAAAATAGCACTATTTGGCATGTTTCACTGCGTCATCAGAAATAAAACACACACAATTACCCAATATGCTTACAACATTTTTTAATAATATTTTAATAAAGGTTGTCGAATCTCACAAGATTTTCATTGTATTAACTTAAAATTTTAATTTCAATGAACTCAAAATTTTAAGGCAACCAGGTAACTTTTTTCTAAATAATTTTTTACAAATGTATTTGACATAGACTACCCGAAACAGTCTTCCACAGTGTAACAGTTTTTACAAACTAGTATGGACTTTCCAGGGATGAAACCCCAACAATGAGAGTTTTGCGAGCCTTCATTTTTGCTGACAAACAGTAATTGTCACATGATGTTATGCTCAAGATGTTGATGTAAATGCTTTGAAATGTTTTAAGATTTCAAATTCACAGTCGTGTTCTTCAAAAAGTTAATTTTTCTGACTCATTTTTATTACTGTCTGAGACCTTTCCTCTTTGCTGTTCTTCTTATATTTACTACTACTTCTAAATATGTGTACTTTTCTTCTACAGTACAATTACACTACAATGGATTACTGAGTATTTCACTTACATGATGTATGCTCAAGATGTTGATGTAAATTTGAGATTTCAAATCTTCTTTAAAAGGTTCATTTTTCTGACTAATTTTTGACAGTTTTTGTACTGTCTGAGACCTTTCCTCTTTGCTGTTCTTCTTATATTTACTACTACTTCTAAATACTTGTACTTTTCTTTACAGTACAATTACACTACAATTGATTACTGAGTATTTCACTCACATGATGTATGCTCAAGATGTTGATGTAAATGCTTTAAGATTTCAAATTTTCTTCAAACGGTTCATTTTTCTGACTCTTGATGACAGTTTTTGTACTGTTTGAGATCTTTCCTCTTTTACTATTTCTAAATACTTGTACTTTTCTTCTACAGTACAATTACATTACAATTGATTCTGAGTATTTCGATCACATGATATCTTGTGTGCAAGATGTTGATGTAAATGAAATGTTTTTAGATTTCACTTCATATTTTCTTCAAGTTATTTCAAGTCTCATTGATTTTTGTCAATGGGTAGGGAGTGATGGGAATTTTTTTTAAAAATGTATTCACAAATGGACAATTTTACTTGATAAAACAAAAATAAAATTTTATATTTTTATTACTGAAGTCTGTATTGCTGTAGATGTTATTTTAGTCATTTTAATTACTAGAATTTCTAGTTTAAACTTCCAACCCATTTTGGGTTACATCAACCCAGCAGTGTAGTAATTTTTAACCCATAATTGGGTTAAAATAACAACCCAGCATGCTGGGTTAAACATTTAACCCAACTAGTTGGGTTAAAACAACCCAGCGCTGGGTACGTCCCTTTTTGACCCAGCGCTGGGTTGCCAAAACAACCCAATTTGGGTTGATTTTAACCCAGCAGTTTTTAGAGTGTATAGGGTCTGTTTTCTTCGTAATAATCGCATATTATCAGTGCAAAAGAATACAAAAGATCCAGTGCGTGTCTGTCTTTGCGTTCGTCAAATGATTACATTTCCAACCTGTTTTCCCTTCGTAATGTAGCCAATCACAGACATGTTTGTTGGTTTCTAAAACGCAATGGCCAATCCCAGGTGTTGACTTTAGAATTTTCCTTAATATATCAGGAAAAACATTTGCAGCTTTTTCATTGGTCTTCACAAAGATCCCAAGCATTTTTGTACCATTTTCAAAACACAACAAACAAAACTCTGTAAATTGCAAAATAGTCAGTTGCACACCTTATGTCTTCAGTTAAACCCAAATTGATGTCTGATGAGTTAGTAATACACCCAACACAGGAAATGCAAATATCCCAATTGTTAACACAGCTATCTCAATTACAAAAACTATATATAAATACTATGTATATATTGTGAAGAAGAATAGGTGTAAGTGTGAGAGGTTTGGGAGAGGATAAAGGAAGGGTAATATTGAGAAGGAGAACAGTGAAAGAGGTAAAAAGAGATTAGGGGACAGGAATAGTTGGTATAGGAAGAGGAGAGGGAGCAAGAAGAGCTGAGGATGTACGAGAAGCAAGAAGAGCTGAGGATGTAGGAAGAGGAGTAGAGAGTGAAGAGATGGTAGAGTGGAAGGCAATGACATTAGTGGAAAGAGCAAGAGAATAAAATACACGAAGATATGGACAGAGGGGAAGGGGAGAGCAAAATGTAACAGGAAGGCGGAGAGGTATAAGAATTGGTAGAGACAGGTTTCAAATGAAATCAGAGCCACCCTAACTGACCATGTTACACTGCAAAAAAGTGCTTTTCTTACTTAGTATTTTTGTCTTTTTTCAAGTCCAAATTTCTACAAATTCTTAGATTAAGAAACATTACTAGACAAGTAAAAATTATTGTCTTGTTTTGGGATTTAGCTTATTTTAAGCAAAAACTCTTAATTTTGAGTCATTTTTAATTACTTTTCCTTGTCTAGTAAAAACTTCTTTAAAAAAAAGAATTTTTAGATGTTTGGACTAAAAACAAGACAAAAATACTAAGTAAGAATATTTTTTATGAATTGTGGTCTTTACTTGAGAGAAGCTGGACAGAAAGTTCAGCCCAATATAAACATTGTGCCACAGTCAATGTCCCTGGAAACCATTGCTACAATCCACTGCTGTTGTGGCACACAACGCTGTCTTGGGGTTGCACAACACAGAAAGGCTTCTACATTTTTTTTTAACTCTGTCAATGAAATCCACTTTCTCCAGGGTGATCAGGAGCAAATTGACCGAAATTGTGTAGTTGTATGGGACAATATCCAGTTTCACCTTTCAGCACTGGTGCAAGATGCCCCTTCCAGCATATTCTCCTCTTGGACATAAAAATATCGCAACCCTTACAACTAAGTAAGTCTTCTTCAAGCAATGGAAGAGGCCTGTGGAGAAGTTGAGGCACAAGGATGGATCCAGCATAATGCAAATATAATATGCCATGATGTTGATGAAATTTTTGACCAGATATAATTGAGAGGTAAGATCTATAAAGTTCATTGATTCAATGATTCAATGATTTCAGTAGATTGATTGATTGATTGATTGATTGATTGATTGATTGATTGATTGATTGATTGATTGATTGATTGATTGATTGATTGATTGATTGATTGATTGATTGATTGATTGATTGATTGATTGATTGATTGATTGATTGATTGATTGATTGATTGATTGATTGATTGATACATTCAGTCATTTATTGGGAGAAAACTCATTGTTATACAACTAAAATTAGAGAACTTTGAAGAACACAATTAAAGAACATGAAAACTGTGTATTTTCATTTATGTATTTGTGTATCTACAGCTGATTTTTTTATTAAATCAACAGAGAACACACTTGTAGTTTTAATGTTAGTATTTATTTTTGATAAATGCATTAATAGAATAAACTGCAATGCTTTATTATGCAGTGAATACTGAACTGTTTTGCCAACATTAGAGTGTGTTTAGTTTGCTGTGTTAATAGTTTTGAGAGCAACTATTCATTTGGGGAAATGTGTCACATCGATTGAGAAAAACTGTAAATGTCAGGAAAACACTATCCTTGCCTGCATGTCAGTATCCATGGATCACTGAATCTTTGGTAAGTTGCAAGGAACTTGCCTTTAGCTTAAACTGATAATCATTTGTTTTACTCACTCGTTCGTTTTTCCCTATTAACTCCAGACTTGCAGCAGCTCTTCTTCAACTCAGTCCTGGCTGAGGAAACGTGTTCTGGTGGGAAAGCGGCATCGATGCATTCCCAATAACTAAAACACAGCATTTGACTCCAAACTAACTAGCTTCTACCAGTGATAGTTTCTTTTTTTCTTTAAAAGGAAATAAGGAAATAAAGAACATGTGATAGAAAGAAAAGAAGTGTGAGCATAGAGAACCAGCTGGTTAATCAGTTGTCATGACTGTTGCAATGAGACAAAAGCTAAAGGCTGACTGTGTTTTGTGAGGAGCACAGAACTTCCTCCAAGCTTTGCCACCTCTTATTCCTTCTACAATACAGAGGTGACTGATAGAATTAGAAAGAGACATGAAAATAAAGACAGAAGCAAAAACTAAGCTGCCTGCCTTTAAGCATCTAAAGAAACAAGCTCACTCCTTAAATAAAACTAAATTAAAATTATAGACAAAATTATTATGCTGCCTTATAAGAAACTTTGCTTCGGCAAATATTTAAGGCAGCAGAGTTGTTCGGAACACAGTTTAAGATATTTTCTATTTAGTCCGAGAGCGTGAATTCACACTGTATGCACACTTTATTCAGCATTGTCTTCTCTTCCTGGTTTGTGTTCAGTCCTCAAATCAAGATTTGAACGGTTATGAATCAGCATATTGATTCATGATTTCACGTAATTTCAGTTGTTTGGCAGTTTGACATGCGATCCGAATAAATAATCAATACGCTGATTTACAACCATTTGAATCTTTATTTGAGGATTGAAAACAAACAGGCAAGAGAAGAAAATGCTGAATAAAGTTATTTTTTGGACCAAAATGTTTTTTCGATGCTTCAAGAGATTCTAACTAACTAACTGATGTCACATATGGACTACTTTGATGATGTTTTTTTTTCCTTTCTGGATATGGATAGTGTAGCGTGCATACACTTGCATACGTTCTCAGACTAAATATAAAATATCTTAAACCATGTTCCGAAGATGAACGGAGGTCTAATGGGTGTGGAACAACATTAGGGTGAGTCATTAATGACATCAATTTCATTTTTGGGTGAACTAACCCTTAATGTGTTAACTAATATTAACTAAAAATGAGACATTTGTTACAGCACACTCTTAGAAAAAAAAGGGTTTATTGGGGTTCTATATAGAACCATAGGGTTCTTTACTCAACTCCAAAGACCCTTTATGCTAAAAAGGTTCTATGATGACAAGAAAGAACACTTTTGGCACTTAAAGGTGACATGAACTGGCTTTTTTTTTTAATTATACTGTTGTCTGAGGTCAACTAATGACGTTTGTGTGGTTTTTACATTCAAAAACATCATAACTAATAAGTAATAGGCTATTTTCTGCCCTGGTTTTGAGGCTCTCTCCAAAGCGCTTCTGATGGCCGTGATTGGAGGATTGGAGAAGATTTGCATATTTAATGAGTTTAAGCTCCGCTGTCAGTTCACATGAGTGAGGAGAGATTGAAGGAGAAGCGGCAAACGGAATGATTCTCTCGATCACAGGGCTCTTAATGTCTTTATCAAACAAACACAATGTTTTATTTCTCATTGTCCCACGATTGATTAGACTATTATTTTTATATTATACATAGCCTGCAAGATTCCACGATATAAGCACGAACCACGTGCACACACATACACGTGCGCATGCGCCGCCCTTCAGATGTCATGAGAGAGAGAATAGCAGAACAAGAACGGAATAAGATTCATCTGCCTGCCGGGCTTTGCGAGCTTTGGCCCATACGTGTCTGAGTACAGCATGCTAAATGTATGCTCTGTTAGACACGTACACATAAGCAAAACGATCTATAACAATTCAATACTATTACATATAAAAACACGTTTTACTCACATAAGTGTGTTGCACCATTCCTGTCGGATCCAAATCCAGCATCGAGCGGAGATTTTTTACAAATGATCCCGCAGTGAACTGAAGTGAATATGTCTTGCCCATGTGAGCTGGAACTTCATTAAAAATAAAGTTCAACCACTCATTCCTAATATTAGCATCCAAAGGAAGCTTATGCAGCGACTGTGTTCTTCCACAACCAGGAATAGCGCAATATCTTAACCTTCCTCTGCATGTTTATTGTTGTTGACCAGCTAGCACGAGCCCTCCATGAGTCGGTGGGCGAGGCTACTGGATTAGACGCGCTGTAGATTCTGTAGAGGCGGTGTTTCGTTGCGCACTGACGTCAGCGTCAGTATGAAGCACAGGACCGTTTGGCATTGACTAACAAGAAAGTTTTCAGCTCTGAAACGTACAGGATATTCTTATATTACCATGACCTTTTAAATATATATCAAAAGCTCGAGGAAAAGTTGATTCCTCAATTCATCACCCCTTTAAAAAGTGTTCTATATAAAACCTTATAGGGGTTCCAAATATGTAGCGCCTGATAGAACCTTTTGTTCTAAGAGTGCATTTAGTAATCTTTGTTAAAATTAGTTAATAGTATTAATGCATTTTACCTGAGACCCATTAATGTCAACGTTTGATTTTAATAATGTATTAGGAATGTTTGTCTTATTATTAACATTAACTAAAGTTAATAAATGATTAGAAGTATTTTTTGTTATCTAGTTCACTTAACTAATATATTTAACTAATGTTAGCAAATGGAACCTTACTATACTGTTACAGAAAATGTGTTAAGAGAAATGCTGATGAAATATGTGTTATCTATTTTTACACTTAATAGAGTATCATGGTGTTAGCTTAGAAATGTTAACAGCAATAAAATCTCTCCGTCGCTTCACATGGGTTTCACTATTTGTGTGTGCTGCCTATGAAGAAATTCCAAATGAGTCATTTATGAGACATAAAGAGATATTACATATGCAGAACTCCTTTTTGCATCTTTCTTTTCCTATAACAGCAGTTGCTCAGAATGCAGGCCGTTATATGCTTATTTTCCACATATGGGTGGCTCTAATTAGAGCATTCTTCTGTGAGACACACCATGAGATCCTGCAGCATCTACTGTCCTGAGGCTTGTGAAACAGCCCAGTGTTCTATCATAGCTATTGAACACAGTCACATTGCCGATGACAGTTCAGGGTCATAATTAATCATAGTGGACAGACATATGGCTGGAGTTTTGCTTCCCTGCATTTCATTCTGGATTTTACATTGCTGCAAAAGAAAGGCTGAATTTATTAGTGGTGCATGCTAAGGCAAGCTATTACTCCTCAACTTAATAACTCATTTGTAGCTGGATATTAATGAAACATGTTTGCTAACACCTTTCTAAGAGCCTAAAGTAAAAATCTTACAGTTGATTGGTAAGATGCTTAAGATGCCAACACAGTGGTGTTGATTAAAGCACAAGGAAATAATATCAAATATATTTTGGTTGTATGACCTTTCGTTAATCAAGCTATGTACTTTTTGGATGCTTTTAGTTTAGTAGAAATTGAGCAAAAAAATTCAATTACATTTAAGGAGTGAACCAGTCAGAGGACAGATTTATAGAGACTTGGAGTTGTTTCGAAGAAAAATCTATCCTTTTATTGAAGTAAAATAATTGAAAGTGTGTGTGTGGGGGGGGGGGGGTCTCCAAACCCAGGCAGCAACATATTGTCTGTGTAACAGAGGCCAGCTAGTAGTAGTTGCTGTGCGAGTAAACCTCACTCCTCTGACCTCAAGAGACGCTCTAGCGACTGACGCTAGAGGTTATAGCCTTTAGCCTCCTTGTTAGAGCGTCTGACTCTCATGCCGGCGGACCCGGGCTCGAGTCCCGGTCTGGGAGTGAGGTTTAGGGGGGTGAGTGTAAAAGAGGCCAGCTAGTAGTAGTTGCTGTTCGAGTAAACCTCACTCCTCTGACCTCAAGAGATGCTCTAGCGACTGACGCTAGAGGTTAGCCTCCTTGTTAGAGCGTCCGACTCTCATGCCGGCAGACCCGGGTTCGATTCCCGGTCTGGGAGTGAGGTTTAGGGGGGTGAGTGTAACAGAGGCCAGCTAATAGTAGTTGCTGTGCGAGTAAACCTCACTCCACTGACCTCAAGAGACGCTCTAGCGACTGACGTTAGAGGTTAGCCTCCTTGTTAGAGCGTCCGACTCTCATGCCGGCAGACCCGGGTTCGAGTCCCGGTCCAAACAGAGGGGTTACATCGGCACGGGTCCGGACCACATTTGGTACATGTGGACTCCATGTCCAGGCCGTATTTGGGCCGACACTATGTTGCTGTCTGGGAAACATGTTGGCCACAATTATCAATATCATCCAACTGCGGCCACAAATGAGCGTTATTGTGCTGTTGGGGATTACCGTTTCCGCAGACTGAAACGCCTCTTTCTTCTTCTTCGCCTCTGCTGCTGAACTGTTAGCTGTCAACATCCAGATTAATATGTTCAACATTCGCTAGTTCGTTTTTCTCAAACAGAAGCTTCAAAAAAAGATCTTGCATCTTGCAACATGACTTTGCGTAAACATACACACCACTTTCTAAAGCCAAGGGGTGTTTATCTGTACGCAATTTGAGCTGTCTACGCCGAGTGATTACGTGTAATTGTCTACGCCTAAACAAACCAACATCCACCCATGTGATTCTGCGTGTATGTCTACGCCGAAAAAAATCTTTATGTGTGTGTGTCCACAATGTTAACGGATTTATAAACGTACTAAATGTTTTTCTGAAAATGTAAAAATGCAGAATTTGTCTTGTGATGGGTAGGTTTAGGGATCAGGGTTGGGTGTAGGCAATCGTTTTTGTGATTGACATGGCCCGTCAATTAAATGTTTAGAATCGGTTGCACGGCGGGATTTCCGCTGAACTGGTATCGAAGGGTGACATCATACCCAGTGTGCCTTGAGAAAATCATTGCGATTATTCGATGAGACACTACCAGAAACACCCAATAGGGTGTCCCTGTCATTAAACAAGAACGCCCAAGCCACAGCTGGACCCTCCTCAAAATTATTGGCACCCATGGAATCTCTGAAGAATATTCCCATTAATATTTAATTTTTTTAGCACACCAGGGTGACTAGGAACATTACATTATCCAGCCATGACTTCCTGTTTCAAAGGATTATAAATATGAGGAAATATGAGGGTAACATTATGATGAAATAAATGTTTTTCTCCAAACCCAGACAGGGTTTTTAATCATCCATCACGAGTAAAGCCAATAAATATAGTTCTGATGTGTAGCAAAAGATTGTTGAGCTTCAAAATCAAACAACCCCAACATTACCACGCGTTTTTTTTGGGAGGGTTTCAAGAAAAATCCTCCTCACTCATCCAAAATCCAGTATATTCCGTTGTCCGACATGACTGGAACTTCAGATGGGACCGGCTTCTATGGTGAGACACAACTAAAAAAAAACTGCTTTTTGGCGGCAATCCCACCAGGTGGGTTTGTGCAAACAGTTATAAAAAGTACCTAAATGCCCACAGTTAAAAATACCACTGGATCTTTAATGTTGTGGGCCTGTTATTTTTTTTATTTTTATTTTTTATTTTTTTGGAGGTCCTGGACATCTTGTTCCAATACATCACAGATTTTAGCAAATACCAACAGATTAAAAAAAAAAAAAAAACTGACCGCTTTTCCTAGAAATCGTAAAATGGGACTTTCTTGGATTTTCCCTCAGGGCAACAAGCCAAAACAAACATAAAAATCAACACACAAATGTGTCACTGAGCACAAAATGAAACTTCTTCCATGGCCATCCCAGTCCCCTGACCTGAACTCATAGAAAAAGAGTGGGCTGAACTCAACATGGATCTGTGAATCTGAAGGATCTGGAGAGGTTCAGTATGGAGGAATGGTCTCTGATCTCTTGTCAGGTGTTCTCCAAACTCATCAGACATTATAGAAGAAGACTCAGAGCTGTTATCTTGGGAAAATGAGGTTGCAAAAAGTATTGAATAAAAAGGTGCCAATAATTATGGCCACGTGTTTTGGAGAAAAAATTCATAATGTGATTTTTCCCACTCTTTCAATTCTTTTACTTCAAAGAAAGGTTTGACTGTTGTACGTTTTCTGAATGAAAGATCAAAAGGATAAACCATGCAGATTTATTTTTACAGCCATCTTTGATCATATTTACCAGGAGAGCCAATAATTCTGACCACAACTATTTGGCCAGTAAGCAACCCCCCTAGCAATAAAATAGCAATGTGCTGAAAAACAAAACAATGTGCTTTTACATTTATTTTTATTTATGACCTAAATAACACATTGGGTCATGGGACCTACTGTTTTTGAGAAGCGATTAAGGCAGTAAAAATAAACAGTGAGTAAAGATGCTTAGTTAATGTCCTTTCACTGTCTCATTTTCTCTTCCTCGCTTTCTCCTTTCATCCATCTGTGTTGGGTCCAGGTGTAGTGGCCTGATTCCGGAGGGTGTCATCGCACAGTAAATGCTCGCTTTGGACCTCCTAGTGACTGAATTAGCCCTGTGTATATGGCCCATTGGTGTCAGGTGTGAGGTCATTATCCCGCCACACATGGATGGGACAGGTGTCTGAGAGGCTTTACACCACAGTTAGGTAGCAATAATGAGCCCTATTCTCCCTTTACCAAAGCCTCCTGTGTGTGCGTGCGTGTGTGTGTGTGTGTGTGTGTGAATGTGAGCACATGTAGAGAACTCCAGCTGGGACCCACAAACACACATACACACACACCAGCTCAGGGAGAGCACACAAACACCTGACAGATGCATGCTGGGAGCTTCATTACCCCTCAAACAAAGGACACAAGACAATTATAGGAGCATGGGTGCGTCCCATACAGACGAACCATCCGGATGATGGTAGCAGCTCTGGGGCCAATGAGGAAATTATGCCAAGAAACCGAGCAAGCAAAAGATTCCAGGTGCAATTAGCTCCATTTTGTTCCTATTACAGACAATTTTAAGGCTGTTAAGAAGGGTTTGGTTTATCATCATGGACAGAGTTAATATGTCCTAGATCTCCAGCAACTATAAAACATCATTTATTTAATACCTTTCACAATAAATTGACTTGGAGCCCAGATGTCATCTACAGGATTAATGTGTCCCACATTCTAGACATGACATATGAACAAAACAGTGGGATGCCAGATGCCACTGTAAAAAAATATTTACAAAAGTTACCTGGTTGCCTTAAAATTTTGAGTTCATTGAAATAAATAAAAAATTGAGTTAATACAATGAACATTTTTGAGAATCGACAACCTTTATTTGAACATTATTAAAGAGCATTTGTAAGCATATTGGGTAATTGTGTGTGTTTTATTTGTGATGACATGCCAAATTGTGCTATTTTCATGATTTATCACATTTTTTTATGTGGGTTAGATACAACAATGTTTTAGTTTCTATTTATTAAACCAATTCCCTTCATTGTATCCACTCAAATGTTTGATTTCAATAAACTCAACCAGGTTACTTACTTTTTTAATTTAAACTAAGAATATATTTTTTTACAGTGTACTATGAAGATGGCAGGAAACCTATTTTAAGAGCCAACTTTTAATTCATATTCATCTAACATGCTTATACTAGTTATGGGTCCATTACAATCGAAAATATTCACTATTTTATTCAAAATTTTAAGCATAAAATATAATTCAACGGTGCCTCCTTAGTCTAAAGCCCAAAGTATGTGTGTAATGCTAATTTCTTCATCAGCACGGTACACACATGACTAGATTATTCTAACCGCATATACTGGATGCTCAGTTCACACAGTCTTTGACAACACTGGTGTAACAAAGTGAGCACCACCAGCTCACTTGGGGACATAGAGGGGAGTATATTTTACAGGGGGTCTGTAAAAGATGTAAAGAATGACTATGTGAATGTTTATATGTGAGCCTAAATTCAATCTGTTTATCATATAAAGCAGTCATGCCTATATATATATATATATACCTCCTATACTGATTTGGTATATCATTTGAACGTGCTCCTCCCAAACCTGTTAATAAAACATCATGTAATCGTACGATTTTTGATCGTGTTAATTAAGGGTGTGGCAATATACCGCTATAACAATATTTAAAATGAATAGTACACATAATAATATGACGAAAAAAGTTAACTCGTCTGAAGGGGAAATTTTTGATTTCGAGAAAATTACTTAAGCACCCTAGTCTGCAGGACTTGCCGATCAACAGTGAGCGCAAATAGGGGAAAACTTAACTTGTTAACTGCTGACGCCTTTCTGGGTTTCTGTGTTAAATTATATTTACATTTAGTCAAAAAGGGTGCTCATTTAGATAAAAATGTATGTATTATCGTATGTTTACTTCAAATATCTCCAGAGAGTAATATTTTTGTTGTAATTTTATCCAAAAATTAGCCTAGAAATCTAGACGCACCCTAGCGGCAGCAAATTTAATCTGCCCGCAAGTGTCGTCTAGGAACTCTCAATACCCTTCTGAGCTGTATTCCTCAAAATCTGGATGGCCCAATCACATCGTGTATAGAGTCGGCAGGCGGGGCCATAATGACGACGGCCGAGTTGCGTGCTTCTAGTAAACACAGAAGCTGGAGAACGGCGGTCTTTCGAATCAGCTTTGACTGCGATTCTGGAAGACTTGGAGTTAAGCTTTTCTCTGAGAAAAGAACAAAGAACGGCACTGAAGTCATTCTTAAAAAGGGAAAATGTGTTCGGAGTTTAGCCGACCGGATACGGTGAATGTTTAATCTATCAACAAGCTTTGTTTCACCTTCGTTGCTCTGGTTGGTGTAGCGCTATCCTATCACGTGCAGAGGAAGTTTGAAAGACAACCATTTATCCCGCCCCTCGGATTGAGCCCTGTCTATGGTGAGTTTCCAGACCAAACATCTTGATGTGGGTCTGGCTTGTCAGGCTATCCAAAAATGTGAGCATTACAGAATGCTAAACTCACACATGCAATTTGTTTCATTCATCCTCGACACTGAAGGGCGCCCATGCGCAGACAGTCTACAAGTGAGACTCATAGAGATAGATTTTTATAAGGATAATGTGTTGCTGTGTCTCATTTCAGAAGGCTGCGTCCTCCGGAGGTCGCATTCGAAGGCTGCATACGTCAAAAGGCCGTCTCATTTCTGTCTCAGGATTTCGGAGTGTGCATGAGGTGTATCCTTCACGGCTGGAGATAACCCACAAATCTTTGCGTCGCCATTAACATATATTATATGAAAAAACGGCACCACCGCCAGATATACAAGCAAGTGTAGGTGTGGTGTTTAAATGTATGTAGTTTAAGCTTGTTTTTGTTTTTTAAGCTCTATTACCTCCAACAGATAGTTTTGGTAAACAGGATTAAAACTGTTTAGTGAATTTTAAACGTTTAGAACAGTACATTGCTGTCAAGACAAGAAACATTTCATAGTCATTTTCAAGTTATAAATAATTTTCATTCATATAACTGGCATGAGAGCGCAACGAGGCTAAACGTGTTGTTGGCATAGCAACGTGATACTTCCTGCCTGTGTGTCCTACGAAGGACATCTCGTTTAATTCTGATTGAGGACACTCCATATACTACATCCTACACAGGATGTGTCCTCCGGAGGACGCAGCCTTCGAGATTTAACAAAATGAGAATCAGCTTATATTTATAATGCAATGCTAATCAACAAAGCCTGTATCACTGTATACGATTTCTGCCTCATTTTTGTGATAAGAAGCCACATCAGTTCACATAAGGAAGTAATTTAAATCACTCAGTTGAAGCTATAATTGTGATTTTGGAGTAAAATATGCCGTTATTGTTAAATGCTTGGGATTTTAGTTTTCTCTAAATGAAATCCAGAGGCGGACAAGTACTCAAGTATTTGTACTTTTTCTAAGTAATGAAGTACTACATTTTTAGTGTAATTAAGTATTAAAGGTAAGAAAACAACACATTTTATTCATGAAATGTAGTGCAGTAAAAAGAACATTGTAAAAAATGTTGTTGGTTTTTGTTGGTTTAACTACCAACAACTACCAAGTAACCTGGTTGCCTTAAAATTTTGAGTTCATTGAAATAAAAAATTTGAGTTGATACAATGAAGGAAATTAGTTTAATAAATAGAAACTCAAAATATTATTGTAACCACATAAAAAAATTGGATAAATCATGAAAATAGCACTATTTGGCATGTTTCACTGTGTCATCACAAATAAAACACACACAATTACCCAATATGCTTACAAAAGCTTTTAAAAATATTTAATAAAGGTTGTCGAATCTCAAAAAAATTTCGTTGTATTAATTCAAAATTTCAATTTCAATGAACTCAAAATTTTATGGCAACCAGGTAACTTTTTTTCTAAATATTTTTTTACAGTGGACATTATATATTATGCTTTGGAATGCAGTGAATTAAAAGTTTTCTTTAAAAAAAAACACTGATAAAATATATACATAAAAATGTACTTGAGTAGAAAGTAAAAATACTTCAGTCTACTCTTCTCAGACTCTGATGAAATCCCATCCTGCATAAAAACAAATTCTCCGTACTGTGGAACTTGACAGGATTTTTTTCTCTCCTGGTTATTTTTGAGGCAGTGTCAAAGAAGCGAGAGAAAGTCAGAGTCTCAATTGTTGTATGCAATGGTGTGATTAATTGGTTAAAATTGATAAACAAGTAAAGATGAATTTGACTGATAACAGTTTTTATTTTTATGCAGATATCGCAATACATCATTACAGTGAATTCTTTCGGCCGTGTGATGTGAAAAATGTCATATTGTGAAAGCCCTAGTCCACTTGAGTCCCCTTCATTCAAATGGCTGCGAACTCGCACTCCATCCCATCAACAACCGATGAAAAGAACTGCGTCATCAACCTACCTTTTTTTCTTTTTCAATAATGCATTTCACAATATCGTGCCTTTGGGGTCTGCACAAAATGACGGCAGCCCCAACAAAGACATCAAACTTGGCATCTCACCTCATTCTATCCTTACTGACACAATGCATCATTGCTTTGAATTCGATCTGCATGATGTCCAGCTGTAGCATTGTGTCTGTCTGTCTGTATGCATAACAGAGATGTGTTTATGTGCTTGCCTGATTGGTGAATTCATTTCCTAAGGACCACTTCCCATCAAGTGATCTGAAACTCTTTAGCCCAGAATAAGAGAGCACTCCTGCATGCATTGGTTAGTTAGTCTGAGTATGTGCTATTATACTTGTTATAAACACTTCTCAGAGCTCCACTCCACCAGAGTGTACAGAGCCTCAGATTGTTTGTGTGTATTTGTGTTTATTTGCGCGTCTCACCACCCTCTTCCGCTCTGCCTCCGCTGCGCGCCTCTAATGCAACACAACATTAGCATACCGTTTGATGTCGAGTTAGAAGACGTTTAGGCGCTCCGTGTTTAACAACTGTGTCAAGTGTTTGCACCGTCTACATGCTTCAATAACAACATCAAACAATACACAGTCACCGCAACGTTCCCAGTGCAGGAGCTGTTAGCTTTGTCTCCTCCATCTACGCCCTCTGAGGAAGAAATGGCCTCAGAGCGCAATGAATAATAAAGGACAAATCTCTTCGCCAACAGGGACCTCCATTACGGGCCAGAAGAAGACGGCACACTCGGAGCGGGCCACTGCAGGGAGCTGCATTCATCAGATTCTACCTTCCCCATTTTATTTGTGTATCTGCTCTTCCTTCTTCAGTCAGATAAAAAGAGCCATCGGCTGGACAGGCCAAGTCTGATGAATACAGAAGGGAAGGAGGAGGGTGGGAGATTAGAAGCCTGGAGAGAGAGAGAAAGAGCTCGCTGGAAAACGAAAGATAAGAGGAAAGAGGTGAACAGGAACACTTGTCACTGCAGATGCTGGCTTTGATTTCGCAGAGAGCGAGGGATGATGGTCGGGACTGTGGCCGGACATAATGCAGTCCAAATGTGTAAGGTCTTCTTCGCAGCACTCTGTGACAGCATTGTTCCCTGAAGATATGGAGTAACATGTTCATAAGGTCAGCAAACCAACAGCAGTTCTTCTGCTATATTATCTGGAGTTTTGCGTGAGGGAGGAAAAGTACAGAATTCAGTTTTCAGTTTGAAATACCCGAACAGGGGCATACCAATAGTGAACATCCCGATGCCGCCATGCTGTTTAAAGGAAAAATGTAAATATGTGCTTTGTGCGTGCCTCTTAATAACAAAGTAAACGTATAACAAAAATGACAGTTTTAAAGAAACAGCTTTTAAGAAAGCATAGAATACACCTACCTACATACAGTACTCAGTAAAGTGTTTACCAGCCGGAACAAGCTTTTCTGGAAAGTTCACTTCGCCAGGCTCTTTCAAACTCCTGTCGAAATCGAACTGTGAACTTAAAATTGTTCAAAATGACTGTTCTTCAATTTCACTTGGAGTATGTTGGGGCCTTAAAGGGATAGTTCACCCAAAAATTCTGTCATCATTTAATAACCTTCAGGTTGTTCCAAACCTGTATGAGTTTCTTTCTTCTGCTGAACACAAAATAATATATTTGAAAGAATGTTTGTAACCAAGCAGATAGAGCAACCATTGACTACGATAGTAGAAAAAAATAAAATACTATGCTAGTGAATGGTTGCTCTATCTGCTTTATTACGAACATTTTTCGAAATATCTTCTTTTGTGTTCCTGCAGAACAAAGTAACTCATACAGGTTTGGAACAACATAAAGGGTGAGTAAATGATGACAGAATTTTCATTTTTGGGTGAACTATTCCTTTAAGTTGGTTTTGTCATACTGAATTTGCCACATTGACCAACAGAAAGCTGCTTGGTTTGAAAGTTATTTCTGTACAAGTTGACCCTTATACATTGCTATTCTATTGACAATGGACTTTTTTGATACACTTTAGATTAGGGTTCAGTTCTCACTATGAACTAACTATTAACTACAACTTTTGCCACAGTAAACTCCTAATAACTGCTTATTAATAAGGTAGTTGATAAGTTTAGGTATTGGGTAGGATTAGGGGATGAAGAATATGGTTATGTAGATTAAGGCATTCATATGTGCTTTATAAGATAAACAGCCAATATCCTAGTAAAGTCCATGCCAAAAAACAACCAGTTAGTAGTGAGAACTGGAGCCTATATTAAAATGTTACTTAATAAACCTTTACAGTGACCCCAGAACATTTCTTACATAATAACAGCATCTCACCTTTAAAGTCTCACAGAATCAAAAGCGTTATTCAGACAGAGCAACCACATACCTCTTCAGATTTTTGAGCTAAGTGTAATTTGAATGCAATACATAATTATCCAGGTAATTAAGTTGTGAAATAGGAAACAAAAGAAAGAAAAAAATGTTCAATTTGGTGAATCCAACTGAGTTGCACCTTCCACATATCATTTGTATTTTTATTCAACTCAAATAATACAATTATCTTCCACTCACCGTCACTTCAAACATAATTTTTTTAAAGGAATGTCAAAATAAAGGTATTGTAAAAATGTCAAGGCTGCTCTATTCCATATGATAACAACATGTATCATTGATGCCAGTGGGAAGCGATGACTGGCCCGTGTGGTCCGATCAAACAAACGAGCCACTGCTCAAGAAGTTAATGCTTGTACTGATAGAAAGGTGTCCGAATACCCAGTGCATCACAGTTTGTTGCATATGGGGCTGCATAGCCGCAGACCAGTCAGGGTGCCCATGCTGACCCCGGTCCACAGCAGTGGGCACATGAGCATCAGAACTGGACCACAGAGCAATGGAAGAAAGTTGCATGGTCGGATGAATCACGTTTTCTTTTACCTCACGACGGCCTCAGAGCGCAACAACACACACGCATCCGGATGACGGATGCGTGTGTGTCGTTACATGGGTAACACATGGCACCAGGATGCACTATGGGAAGAAGGCAAGCCGGCGGAGGCAGTGTGACGTTCTGCTGGGAACCCTTGGGTCCTGCATCAATGTGAGTGTTACGTTGACACGTAAAAACAGAGATGAAACATTTACTTAAGTGGCATTTACCTTTGGTATGGTTACATAAATATTCAGTGATATCTTCCAAAGATTAAAAAAAAAAAAATGAGTTGATATGGCAATTAGTAAATACACCAAGTTTCTTTATTCTAACATGTATGGACATTTTTGAACCATGTGTGTTAACCCCCCGTTAGGTAGCGCCCCGCTCACCCCTGTGCAATTTTGCATGCAGCCATTGAGGCTCATTTTCCCACTTTCTTGGGGTTCTTAAATGTTAATAAAACCGGTGTGTGTGCATGGAATACGACTGCAAATGCATTAACTGCCATGCCTATTTAGCTATCATTTTTGCATATGTGTGTGTGTGTGTGGCACATCCGCACTTTCACATTGACATGTCCTCGCAGTGGCAAGAGGAGATGGTGGTGCCCTTTATGATATGAAGAGCAGGGAAAAGGTTATTCGCTAGAGGTTGATACGTGTCAATCACCCTTTGGAGAATGTTTGCTGTCACTGCCTCCTTCTCCGTGCAACCTCACACACACACACACACATATACACACGCTCTGATAATGCTCCAAATATCAGGTGAGAGGAGAGAGAGCTGGCAGAAAAGAGATTGCCTGACCTTATTGTTTGCCTTCGTCTCCTCTTTGTTCTTCACAAATAAAGGTTTTTTAATAAACTGAAAGGGTCCTCCGCCACAGCCTGGGGAACCAATGAAAGGGAGCACTGAGGTATGGCACAATGTGGCAGCACAGAAAGAAGCAGCTCATCAGAAAATAACAAAGGTGCAAGTTAAAGATAAGGCTGCTGTCAGAGATTAATCCCACCAGCCTTGATTGTTTTCTTTAATACCGGCCCTGCTACGGCAAGCGATAAGTTTGCTGAGTAATTTAGTTTTTTCCCTATTTTTTCTTTTTTCTGGAATAGGAGGTAGCGGAGAAGGATAGGACAGGAAATAATATTCAGGTGTGCCCAGTAATTGATTTTCTCTTTTTCCTCCCTCTCTCTCCGTCTTACTTTGCACCAAATAAAATGAAAGCCAAAAGTGCTTTCGTTCCACTTTCTTTCGTCTTTTTTTCCCGCCCCTCACTTTCTCTGCAGATTAATAAACTTGCTTTATTCAAACCATTAAAGGATAAAGAGACTGCCTTGCCAGGCATTTTTGCAAGGGTTTTTTTTTTTTAAAGCAGACCACCATCAGACGACATGACAAGCTTGAGGTGATTTGAGGTTAAGACTGTCTCTTTGTGATGAACGTGGCTCAGATGGTGTTAATTAATTACAGTACTGATGACGAGAAAAGAGACTGCCTAAGATGATAAATTCGCCTATGCCTGAATGAATAACTCAAAAAGAACTGCTCTGAATAAAAAATGAAAAAAGAGTTTTTGACTTGGCAGAATATCAGATTAAAAAAGCAAGCGTTAAATAAACAAGCATCATGACAGCCTGCAATGCTGTCCAGTTTATAATATTAGAACTTATTACAAAAAGCTCTGGAAAACTTGATTCAGTTGTCAGAAACACTACTGTTACTAAGAGTTCAAAATAAATGTACACTTTTATTCTGCAAGGATACTTTAAAGGTGTCATGAACTGGCTTTTTCCTTCTTTTTTTTACACTGTTGTCTGAGGTCAACTAATGACCTTCGTGTGGATCACACAGAACGCGTTTTTAAGGTTCGAAAACGCGAGGCGCACCGCACTGCCTTTTTTGGTAAGTGTTTTTAAATTAGAAAAGAGCAGTGCACTGCTGGGTTTTTTTATGTTTCTAGGCAACCCCCGAATCACCTGTACTGTCAGTCAAATCAATGTAACAGTCAACACAACGGAAGACCCGCCTCTCCATTCATTCGATTGGACAAAAGAAAATAAACGCGATGACGCTGGGCGCTTTTCCGCTCAGAGTTGACTTTTTTTCAACTTCATGCGCTCGGAGCGTTCCTTCAAAAACGCGAGGTGCAGCAAGTGGTTAAAATGCGAGGCGCCCAGGGTGCATAAGCAGCACGCATAACGCTCTCTCACAACCGAAATCCGTTCAAAAAAGGCACCTCTCACTGCAAAAACGCATTCTGTGTGATCGGGGCCCTAGTAACAGTAATGTTTCTGACTACTGAATTCCACAATTGTCCAATCAGAATCAAGTTTTCCAGAGCTTTTTGTAATAAGTTCAAATATTATAAACTGGACTGCGTTGCAGGCATTGTCTTTATCAAACAAACACAATGATACATTTCTCATCCACCCACGACTGATTGGAATATTATTTTTGTATTAGCCCACCCGATTGGTGGATATAAGCTCGAACCTTCCCAGATCAAGAAAGGAATATTATTTCACTTTTTGAGATTCCCGGCCTGCCGACGGGCTTAAGTTTTGGTACCCCGTCTGGAAAACACATAGCCCCGGGACAACTATTACATATATAAAAAAAGAAATTTTACTCACATAAGTGTGTTGCACCATTCCTGTCAAATCCAATATAGAAGGCACAACATTGTGTTTGTCTGATTGTCTGCAAATCCACCATCGACCTGAGAGTTGTTTACAAACGATTCTGCACTGAAATGAAGTGAACACACTTACAATGTATTCCCCACATGAGCTGAAACTTCATTAAGAATAAATGAAGATTCACACATTCCTAATATTAGGATCCAAAAGAAGCTTATGCAGTGACTGTGTTCTTCCATAACCAGGAATAGCGCAATATCTTGATATCTTCTTCCACATGTTTATTGCTGCTGGCTAACGTGATCCGAACAGCTCCATGAGTCAGTGGGCGGGGCTACTGAATTAGGCATGCTTATTATTCTGTAGATGCGGTGTTTCGCCACATGATGACGTCAAGATGTGTACACAGTCGTTTTCTGGGCCTGGTGTCTATAAAAGCTTTTCTTTGACTAACAAGGAAGTTTTCAGCTCTAAAACTTACAGGATATTCTTATATTACTATGACCTTTTATGTATCAAAATTTCAATATTTCAAATAAATGCTGAGGCAGAGTCCTGCACGGGTTCGGTACCCGCAAATTTAGCTGAAATGGGTGAAAAACATTCAACTGTGTCGTATCCGGGTGCTGGTTGGGCCGGACAAAGGGGAAACACGGCCACACCGTGTTACGCCGTCACATGCCAACGTAAAAATATATGCATATTTTTAGGAACACATCTACAAAAATATGTCTTGCCTGTATTTCAATTTAATAAAATAATTTCAAAACAATATCAGGTTATTTGTGCTCGCGCCACCGCGCGCCCTCCCTGGATTCTCTCACTTTCAAAAAAAATCACACAAGGCTTCAAGGGGGTCGCACACCGGACGTGAAGCTCAGCGTCGGACGCGCACATTATATACGTGCCAAATCTGACAGAAGAGCTGCACGATGTGTGCATCTTGTTATACAGGGTGAAATCAGTACAGTGGTGCTCTGTGGCGCGGCAGGATTTTTAACAACTTCCTGAGTCTACCCGCCACCAGTGTCACTCATTGAAAATAATGTGTTCGAATTTTAAGGACGTGGCGCGGTGCTGTAATTACTTTTGTACGACCTAGCAAAAAATGTGTAGGCCTAGATAGGCCTAGATAATGTTATACGCTAAACTGATTTTATTTCGGGTGCGGGTCGGGTGTCGGTTCTATTTTAAGCGGCTCAGGTCGGGTGCAGATTTTTATTAGTGCAAAATGGGTCGGATGTGGTTTTACACTGAATTCTGAAGGATCATATGACACTAAAGGTATTGGTAAAAGTTACTTTTAAAAGTATATTAACAATATTGGGTTACTCCCTTAAAAAGGTACTCGTCGATGGGCAGGCTTAACATAATGACGGCATAGTTGCTGAGGTTCTGTGTGCTTCTTGTAAACAAAGAAGCTGGCGAACGGCGGTCTTTCGAATCGGCCTTGGCTACGACTCTTGAAGACTTGGAGTTAAGCTTTTCTCTGAGAAAAGAACAAAGAACGGCACTGAAGTCATTCTTAAAAAAGGGAAAATGTGTTCAGAGTTTTGCCGACTGGATACGGCGAAAGTTTAATCTGTCAACTAGCTCCGCTTCACGTTGCTCTGGTTGGTTGAGCTCTGTCAATGGTGAGTTCCCAGACCAAACATCTTGATGTGGGTCCGGCTTGTCAGGCTATAAAAAGACCCTTTCACACCAAAATTTAAATGAATAAGCCGCAGCCTGAATAATTATAATTATTATTAATAATAATAATAATAATTATAACTTTTCAGCTGTGCTGTCTTTCTGGATTGCATAAAGAATAGGACAGGAGAAGAGACATCCTCACTCTTATATCAGTCATTTTTGCTTATTGGTATGAATTCATTTTTATTTTCAAAGTGATTAAATGCATAATGTATATTTGTATTATTGAACATATGTAATTATTGCAGGTTTATGTAATATTCTTTCACAGTTTTTAATCATTTTGAGGGATACAGAATCAGTTTTTTTGCAAGTAAGATGAGTCAATGCCTGCTCACATTTAGTCTAGAACTACAATATCCATGTCTCTGCGCTTTACAATCGATTTCTCTCAACATGGGGACAGGAGAGGTGTCAGACAATAAATGGAAAAACAAAGTAACTTGTGATACTTATTAAAAATAGTAACGAAATCCTTACTACTTACTATGTAATCTGATTACATAACTTTGAATTAAGTTATTTAACATAACTTGTAATCCATTGCCCGCAAGACTGCTGAAGACTGGAATAATGGCTGCTGAAAATTCGCAATGATAAATTACATTTTAAAATATAATAAAATATTAAACAGATCCTTTACATTTATATTCCACAAAACTGACATTTGTACTGTGTGTTTGATTAAATAAATGCGGCCTTAGTGAGCATGAGAGATTATTAATATTACTTTTGTTAATATTGTTGTGATGTTAATATTGTTTTTTATCAGTGGAAGCTTACTAAGATAATATATAGGTAAAATTCTGAAATAGTTTACGCTCAAAACAATGTCAATGTATTTATTTACTGATCAGGCTTATTTGTGAAAATAACCAGTGAACTGTGCATTATCCCTTCCCGGGGTAAAACACATTGTCTGACTTGTATAGCCGAGGATCTTCTCTAGAGTTCTAGAATCCTGAGCACATGAAAAAGACTGACAATTGCAAAGCTCAAGCGGAGCTGCGTCTGTGTTTGTTCAGTCTAGCGGAGGGGTGGTCTTGCTAATGGACATCCGTCTTAGTGACAACTGCCATCCAAATGAGCACTGCCAGATCTTGACATGCGTTGACATAATCAGCCGTGGGGTGAAGTGAACTCTGGGAAACTGGCAGGCGCGTGGCCCAGAATGCATCTTTCATTTCCCATGCTATCTATTCAGTGACACGTCTCCTTATAAAATCTTGCTCTGTTCACAATGCATCAGTGAATCTGCTTGATAATCTATTCTACCCTCTTTTATTTGTCCCTTATTGTCTCTTTATCGCTGTATCTCTCTCTTTCTCTGTTGCCTTCCAGACTCTTCTGAAGATGGACACACTCCCAGGGCTTTTTTCCAATTATAGAGTTCCCTTTGCAATGAAGGTCATCACAATTAGAGCACCATTTAGCTTCTCCCAGTCAAAAGCACAGAATAGCGGTTGCGGCTGTGCCGAGTGACCGCTGGATTGTCATTGCAGGCCACTCAAGTGGCTCTTTTATAACTGCAGGCAAATGCATTAGAAGAAACCTGAAGATTAGCTGTGGGCGAACTGAAAAGACATCTCGGATAGAGAAAAAGCTTTCAAAATCAATATTAGCTAGCATCTATTGTGCACTCAGCAGTAGTTTGTGTAGTCCTATATGGCGACGGTAATGGAAAGTGAAGGGAGTTGTACAGACTCTAATGTATATTACATTTTTCCATTATCACCATTACAGATAAAGTGTAAATGGATGTAATCACGATTATAACAGTGACATACCACTATAGAAAGAGGTGGGATGTTGTTTGGCATCTTCAGCACACCTTTCTCTCCTAATTTCCTGCATGTTGGATAACATACAAATAAGATAATAGAAATATTATAAGGGCCCTATAAAATCTTTTTTTAATTTTTTCCCAAATTCCGTTTTTTTTTTTTTTCGTTTTAATTTTGGTAAATTCCGTTTTTCCCGTTTTAATTTTTGCAGATTCCTTTTTTCCGTTAAAATGTTTGGCAATTCAGTTTTTTACCCTTTACTGTTATTTTGGTGAAAAAAAGAGTGTGCTTTTAATGTTAATATAATAGAACATAAACCAAAAAATAGGAATGACCTTAAATTTATTGAGGTAACAAACATCACATACTTTTTTAGGAAAAATATGATGCAACATGCAACATAACACTGCACTTCAAGTACTTCAAATATTAATGGTTATTAGCTTTAAACTTTCCAGTAAAAATACATTATAATAGTTTATATAAGTTAAAATGAAAGTGCTCCATTAGCTTTTTCTTTCAAGTAATTTTTTTTTAAAAAGAACTAAAAAAAAAAACTCATAAGAATCATCGTTTATATACAGTACTATTAAGTAAAACATTTCAAGCTGAAAATTAACATTAAAAAATAACACATTTCACCATGAAATCATGTAGTGAATTGTTCTGTGTTTAACAATCACCATTAAAATACACGAAAACACAACACTGCTTGAAGTTTTACCAGGCCCCTTTAAATTATTAAAACTAGATGCTTAATTTTGACTTTAAGGTTACTTATCATGTAAACTAGCCATATACAGCATGTTAAATGCATGTTTGGAACAGAGGGGAAAACGGTCGCATTTGCAGCAGATATGCATTGCCCATTATAAATCAAAGCACGAGATGACAGGGGTCGAGCAGAACACCGGAAAATCTGACAGAATGGACAATATTTGTCTGTATGGGCAATACACGAGCCGCGGTTCCGGCTCCCGCTCTCCATACGCAAAGCTTCTGCGCTGCCTGCGCGTGCAGTGTGAAACCGCCGTTAGCGTCGAGTTTCTTAACTTTTTCGCTGCCGAGCCATGGAGACCAACTTCGCCGTACTTTCATTGTTTTTTAGGGCGAGCTGAAATGACGGGAGGGGTTGTGTCGCGAAGATTTGCTTCCCCCGGTCTGCACTTTCCTCAGACATACGTTCTTAACCCACACGACAAAGAATTTCATTACAAATATGTAAAATTCCGGGGAAATCTGCGTTAACACTAGATTCTGCGTTTATATGCAGATTCCACGTTAATATGCCAATTCCGCGATTCCGCCCGCGATTCCGTGATCGCGGAAATTATAGGGCCCTATATTATGTTTCAACAGCAGACTGAATGTTCATCACAGTGTGTACGGTTTTCTTATGTTGTCTTTGGCTATGTTCAGACTGCCAGCAAAAATCCAATTCTTGCATATCCAGATTTTATCCAGATGGGTTTTTGAAAATCTGGACAGGAAAAAACACTTAAAAAAAAAAAATCTGATTAAACAACATTTAGAGGTGGTTTGAAATGCGATTCCAACTAGATGCGTCTCAGCCTGGACTCTGGCTGCTCAAATCAGATTTTAAATGATCTTTTGCATCACTCTTAATGCGACTCTTAAAGGGATAGTTCACCCAAAAATTAAAATTCGGTCATCATTTGGCCTCTAATTGTTCCAAACCTGTTTGAATTTCTTTCTTACGCCGAACACAAATGTATGTAACCAAACAATTGATGGGTTGATGGTATTTTTTCCTCATACTATGGAAGTCAATTGGTTTTTGGTTCCCTGTGTTTTTTTAAATATCATCTTTTGTGTTCAGCAAAAAAAGAAATTCATACATGTTTGGAACAACTTGAGGGTGAGTAAAAGATGACAGATTTTTCATTTTTGGGTGAACTATCACTTTAACGATAACCAGTGTTGGGAAGGTTACTTTGGAAATGTAATGCTACAGATTACAAGTTACCATTACATTTGATAACTTTTTGATAACTTTTCTAATTTCCACCAGTGGAACATATTTTTATCACTCGCCATGGCAACAGGTTGTAGCCTATTGCTGCGTTCCAGGCAGGTTTTTGAGCCTGTAGGTTCAACACAGTCTCCCTCCACACTCATCAAATGTCTGACGCTTGGTCAGGACCCCTCACTTTTTAACGCACAGGTAAATGCACATTTAGCGTAATTTTTTAACGAGCAGGGTGCTCCATTCATTTCAATTGTTTTCCTATCAATCAATCAATCAAACTTTATTTGTATAGCACCTTCCAACAACCAAAAGGAGGACCAAGGTGCTTTACATTTAGAACAGAAAAACATCTAGAATAAATAATATATTAATACATGAAGCAATAACCAAAGGAACAGTTACACAAAATACAAAAATAAAATTCAAAAATAAAATTCAAAGTGCCACAGTGCTACTGTGTGTTAAAAGCCAGTTTAAATAAATGCGTTTTTAACCTGGACTTGAATAGGGCCAGGTCTGTAAGAACACGCAGGTCTACTGGTAGAGTGTTCCAAAGTTTAGGAGCAGCAAAAGCAAATGAACGATCGCCCCACTGCTTGCACCGGGACCTCGGAACAACTAGCCTCATCTGGTCAGCCGACCGGAGGGCTCTGTTTGGACGGTGGACACTTAAAATCTCTGATAAATAAGGTGGCGCAAGGCCATTAAGAGCTTTAAAGGCAAACATTAAAATTTTAAAATCAACACGGTACCGAACCGGGAGCCAGTGGAGGGAACAGAGAACTGGACTAATATGGCTGTGTCTAGATGTACCGGTTAGAAGACGAGCAGCTGCATTCTGTACCAGTTGGAGACGATGGAGTGAAGACTGTGTGATGCCAATGTAGAGTGCGTTACAGTAATCAATGCGTGAGCTGATAAAAGCATGAATTGCCTTTTCCAGATCACTGCGGCACAGAAAAGGCTTTACTTTGGCTAAAAGTCGCAGCTGGAAAAAGCTTGCTTTGACTACAGAGTTAATTTGTTTGTTAAAATTCAGATCTCTGTCAAAAATCACCCCCAGATTCTTTATTGCCTCACTAACTTGAGGGGTTGTGCTTGATGATAAATCGTGGTGTAAAATAGGGGAACCAAAAATAATATATTCCGTTTTACTCTCATTCAGATGAAGAAAGTTTTGTGAAAGCCATAGTTTAATATCAGATAGGCAACTATGCAAGGAGTCTAGAGCTGAACCATCATTTGGAAGCACAGGCATATAGACCTGGAGGTCGTCTGCATATAAGTGGAAAGAAAGATTGTGCTTGGCAATAATGGAACCAAGAGGCAACATGTAAAGTGAAAAAAGAACAGGGCCAAGAATGGATCCTTGTGGCACTCCAGAGGACAGAGGAGCAGTGGATGACGAAAATTCATTGATCATAACTGAAAAGCTCCTGTTGTTCAAGTAGGACCGAAACCACTGCAGGACTGAACCCGTGAGGCCGACCTGTTGAGCAAGGCGGACGATAAGTACTGAATGGTCCACAGTGTCGAAAGCTGCTGTTAGATCCAGCATCACCAACAGCACAGATCTTTTAGCATCAAGGGATAGAAGGATGTCGTTGTGGACTTTCAGCAGCGCAGATTCAGTGCTATGTCGTGACCTAAAACCAGACTGAAACTTTTCTAAAATTGAGTTATTTTCTAAAAAAGGCTGTAACTGTGATAGCACAACTTTTTCTAGGACCTTTGATAAAAATGGTAAATGTGAGACAGGTCTAAAATTAGACAAAATGTCGGGATCCAGGTTGGGTTTTTTTAAAAGTGGTCTGACCACTGCGTGCTTGAAGACAGTTGGGACAGTCCCTGAGCTGAGGCAGCTGTTAATGAGCGAGAGGACGCATGGTCCTACAGTATCAAAGACCTGTTTGAGCACCTTGGTTGGAACAATATCGAGGGGGCAGTTGGTGGGCGACAACCCCTGCACCACCTCAGAAAGGCATGATAAAGACACCGGTTCCTAATGCGTCAGATCAAGACATATTTAATTCTTTGCATTTGTAAAAGTAGACATGATTGTATAGTCTTAATGAATATTTATAGGCTACTTTTAGTTTTCTGAACCCATACGATATCTTCATGTAAAGAACAGTGTTGATCTTAATGTTTAAATCGCTGAAATGATGATCCTCCTGCCACCCTGTGAATGCACTCATTCATATCTCATTCAAATAATATTCCTGACTCTTTAGCATGACACAATCAGTCACAAGACACACGAGAGCCAATGTAATTTTTACAATCAATGCTGATGTAATGACGCAATTGGTCACGAGGCATTCGAGAGCCAATGGAATTCCACTATGAAATCTGACGTAACGTTTCTTCGGGCGGCCATTTTTAAAATTTAATGTGTGCATGATCTTCGGCGGGTGGAGAAGCTGAACGCATATGGGGATTTTCTTTGCACAAATCAATCGTTTGTCCTCTGAACACTTGGAATAGTTGTACTTTTTGAATAAATTGTGCATGCAGTCATATCTGGCTGTTATGTGTTTTATATCATATAATAAAATGTAAGTGACTAATTTTAATTAATTGTTTATGGAACTGTCATGAAATCAGTGTCACATTTTCAGTCGTGATGGTATTCAGGAAAACAGCACTCTGGTCATGTCATGTTTTTTAACTGTATTATACGTTATAAAATATAAAAACCTTCATATTTTGAATATTTACTGCAGTATGTTACTGAGTTTCTCTGTACGAGTGGCATTGGTTTGTTTCCATTTCTCCTCGAGAGGCTGCGCGATTGTCAACAGCGCCACCGTCAGTTCATACATTAGCCTACTTTATCCATTAATTATCCGAACAACCCTTAATCTCGAGCCCTGAAACTGATCAGAAAATGTAACGAAAATGTAACGAAACGTTGTAGAAATGTAGTGGAGTAGAAAGTAAAATATTTGCTGCAAAATGTAACGAAATAAAAGTAAAAAGTATGCACTATTGATTCTACTTAAAGGACAACTCTGGTGAGAAATGAACCTAGGGGTAATTAACAGATGGTTACATTGTAGATCGTTCTCTGGGATGCGTTTTCATGAAAAGCAAATGTAAAGAGTTTTATCTTTAAAAACAGATTAGCTTATAGCGCTTGTCTATGGGGCACAGGGTAGACACAGGGTGGTAAAATTAAATCGCTAGTTAATACCACTAACAAGGCTAAAAATAGCCTCTCACTAACACGGCAGCATAATGAGGGTCCCTACATGCAAACCGAAGCATTGAGAACTTTGTAAGAGTACAAACAGTTTAATAAGAAGATACTTTATAAACATAGTGCATTACGCGTTCACGGACAGGGGCCATCTTGGAAAACAGTCTCGACTCATCGAGCCACGAGTGCTCTGCTAAGTGATGAACTGTGACTTGGAATCTCATATGGTCCGTTGTTTCCGGAAGAAAACACTGAACACAACGGAGAAAATAAATAAATAAAAATAAAAATGTCCATGTCATTACATTTCACAAACTTAATTCCTATCGACCAGCTCACTTAGAACAGTGCTCGGGGATTGATTGGTCGAGACTGTTTTCCAAGATGGCCCCTGTCCGTGAACGCGTAAGGCACTATGTTTATAAAGTATCTTCTTATTAAACTGTTTGTACTCTTACAAAGTTCTCAATGCTTCGGTTTGCATGTAGGGACCCTCATTATGCTACCGTGTTAGTGTGAGGCTATTCTGAGCCTTGTTAGTGGTATTAACTAGCGATTTAATTTTACCACCCTGTGTCTACCCTGTGCCCCGTAGACTAGCGTTATAAGCTAATCGGTTTTTAAAGATAAAACTTTTTACATTCGATTTTCATGAAAACGCAACCCAGAGAACGATCTACTCGGTAACCATCTGTTAATTACCCCTAGGTTCATTTCTCACCGGAGTTGTCCTTTAAGTAAAGTACAAATACGTGAAAAATGTACTTAAGTAAAGTAACGAAGTATTTGTACTTCATTACATTTCACCACTGATTAGGGGGAGGTTACTCTGAGTGACAGGTGGATAGCCATTCATCTGCCGTCTATAGTCATTGCGTCACCTCAGCTCCGCGCACATCCCGCCTTTTTACCCATTTTCTGTTATCTGGGAGTGACACGCGAGATAGCAAGATAGCAACGCCCAGCTCGTCTCTACTTTAAGCTTCAGAACGGCTTATCTGAATCCTATGGGTGATGTCACAGACACTACGTCCATATTTTTTTTTACAGTCTATGGTTAAAACCAAGCCTGCAGCACCCCTCTCAGAAACTGAAGACTCCACGCCTCCGCGCGTCAAAGCATGGCGCACCGTAGGGGCTTATGCTCATTTACAATCATTTCTATAGCCAAAGGAGCTTACTCCTTGTTTATGAGAAACGGAGGAGAAAAAAGCACATAAGGCAAGAGAAGCTGTTATACCTTTTATTTTATGTTATTTGTATATTTGGAAATGTATTTGGAATTCATTTATTCCTGCACTCAATTGACTGAAAACTAGCTAATGCTAATAAAGCTTCTGATAATGAATAACACAGATTCATTTGACACCAATGCTATTTTGTCCTAAAGTCTGTTTCTCACCGTGTACGACTTCCATAAACATTGCATCTGTCCGGGCTGCCATTGTTGTTTTGTGGGCTATGTGATGTCAGATCACGCAACTGGAAGTATATCGGGTGGGAAGTCACGGGTTTGACTGCCGTTCCAGTGCACTTTCACGGGTAGAAAGTTGGAAAAACACGGGTTACTGGTTTCCTGGAATGTGGAATAAAGCTTTCAGCGCCAATGAGTGATTTTTCCCCCCATTTTATTACTGATACTGTTAATATTAATTTAAAATATTACAAATTAAAGCAAAAAGTTCATTTTAAAAAAACTAACTAAAAGTCCCCCGAATCTTCCCGGTCCGCCTCATTAAACTTCCCCCACCCTGCAAGTGCTTGAATTGCATCAAAAATAGAATGCGTGATCAGAATTTGTTGTGTCACATCGACTTTTGCCGCATCCAATGTAGACAGGATTACTTTCATTTTTTAGGGTGCTTGGCTGCTCGCGCCAAACACAGTGAAAATTGCCTGATTATTTATGACGGATGGCCGGATTCACTTGTCTGGCTATCAACACACCAAACTCAATCTTTTAGGAATGAACATTGGTCTGGGGAATCTGCTCTGTATTTTTACTGCACAAGAGGCGTGATCAACAGCATAGTTCAAATGACTCCTCCAAACAATCAGACAAACGATCCATTGCTTCTCTATCTAAAAAAGAGAAAAGCCCTCTGATGCAGGGAAGATACGGAAAAAGGAAAGGGATAAAGACAAAGGTAAAGGTAAAGAGAAGTAATGAATGAACCGTTGATCTAATTGCATAGCAGTAATAAAACTAATGTTCGCTAATTCATTCCAGTTATTTTTACCTAGCTGTTCTTGGTTCTCCAGAGGCCCCAGAAAGTGGGATTTTATTTAAAAAAATATCATGTCAGTTTTGGAAATACATGTAGTATCAGTTTTATAGTCTAATGTTTTTACTCTACAGTTGTGCAGTTTTAAGGGGATATATGGCAATTTTTTTTATTTTTATGTATTTGCCAAAATTTGTAGCCTAATGATAGGTTTATTTAAAATAGCTACATTTTATTTATAATTATATACATATATATACACTCACCTAAAGGATTATTAGGAACACCATACTAATACTGTGTTTGACCCCCTTTCGCCTTCAGAACTGCCTTAATTCTATGTGGCATTGATTCAACAAGATGCTGAAAGCATTCTTTAGAAATGTTGGCCCATATTGATAGGATAGCATCTTGCAATTGATGGAGATTTATGGGATGCAAATCCAGGGCATGAAGCTCCCGTTCCACCACATCCCAAAGATGCTCTATTGGGTTGAGATCTGATGACTGTGGGGGCCATTTTAGTTCAGTGAACTCATTATCATGTTCAAGAAACCAATTTGAAATGATTCAAGCTTTGTGACATGGTGCATTATCCTGCTGGAAGTAGCCATCAGAGGATGGGTACGTGGTGGTCATAAAGGGATGGACATGGTCAGAAACAATGCTCAGGTAGGCAGTGGCATTTAAGTGATGCCCAATTGGCACTAAGGGGCCTAAAGTGTGCCAAGAAAACATCCCCCACACCATTACACCACCACCACCAGTCTGCACAGTGGTAACAAGTCATGATGGATCCATGTTCTCATTCTGTTTACACCAAATTCTGACTCAGAAATCGAGACTCATCAGATCAGGCAACATTTTTCCAGTCTTCAACTGTCCAATTTTGGTGGGCTTGTGCAAATTTTAGCCTATTTTTCCTAGTGTTTTCCTTAAGTTTCCTTTAGTTTTCCTAAGTTTTATTAACTAATTTCGGGAGGAGCACATACAGATAATTAAACCAATTAAGCAACAGAGCCGTCAGTTAATCAAACCTAATTAACAAGGGGAGCATGTCAGATAACGTAACCTATTTAAACAAGTGGAGTACGTCAGATAATTAAACCTAATTAAACACAAGTGGAGCATGGTAAGCTAATCAATCTAATAAACGATAAGAGGTGTACATATACAACAGATTTACCTTCTCTCGTTGACCATTTTTATTTTTAGCATCCCTCCACCACCCCATCTCCTCACTTTAATTTAATAAACTCTCATCAGATGTCAACACAATCCATAAAGCATTACAGTCTAGTTATAGAGTATCTTTATCCGGGAAGGGGGGGGGGGGGGCCTTGAGCCCTCCCTTGGACAGCACGCCAAATACGCATCATCTTTACTCTATTTAATTTGATGTAAGTGCGAACTCGTGAATTTGTAGTGGAGATAAGGGGTACCCGGTGGGGTCTTCTGCTGTTGTAGCCCATCCGCCTCAAGGTTGTGTGTGTTGTGGCTTCACAAATTCTTAGCTGCATACCTCGGTTGTAACGAGTGGTTATTTCAGTCAAAGTTGCTCTTCTATCAGCTTGAATCAGTCGGCCCATTCTCCTCTGACCTCTAGAATCAACAAGGCATTTTTGGCCACAGGACTGCCGCATATTGGATGTTTTTTCCCTTTTCACACCATTCTTTGTAAACCCTAGAAATGGTTGTGCGTGAAAATCCCAATAACTGAGCAGATTGTGAAATACTCAGACCAGCCCATCTGGCACCAAACAACCATGCCACGCTCAAAATTGCTTAAATCATCTTTCTTTCCCATTCTGACATTCAGTTTGGAGTTCAGGATATTTTCTTGACCAGGGGGGCTTCCATGCAGGCAAAACTTGAAGCCGTTTATGGATGAGTTTTTCTTGTGCAACGGAGTTCAGCACCCCGACTCGGCAGGGCTGCTTATTTAGAGAGCGAGACGATGCACCTCCATTTTTCCTTGTCACATACATTGTTACGCCTGTTCTTACCAAAGCATCCCATGCAAATAGGCTAGTAAAGTCTGGGCACGAAAACCCTATTTGAACACTTGCAATTAATAGTGCGGACAGTCTGCCTGAAAAGATCTGATTTGAGAAAAAAAAAATGATTTGCCTGCAATCTGAGCACAGTCTCACACATGTATTCTCTCTCTCTCTCTCTCTCTCTCTCTCTCTCTCTCTCTCTCTCTCTCTCTCTCTCTCTGTGTATTAAATCATCTGTGTAGTATTTGCATTCATTTTTATTCACATAACTGTGTTGCAGAGAAAATGAAAAGAAAGAAAAAAAAAATCACTGATCCTCATATCCTTATTTCCTGTAGCATATTTACTGAGCTTTTTGCGCTGTGTGTTTGGAGCAGATGGTGAGGGACTCAAGCTCCATGGTGGAGGGAAGGCGTCTAATTGCTTTAAGTAAATCGATACGGGACTGCAGCTAGCAGCAATCCCTCACTCTACATCAGCCTCTCACTGCAATTACCACATTGATTGGCCACTGCTAATTGAAGGCCTCGTTATTTCAGCCTTCATGCAGTCATGGTTACACAGAGTTCAGACCGATAGTGAAATGTCTTTGTTCTTCTCCTGAAAATGTTTTTATATATATATTAGTGCTGGGGAAAAAAAATATTGTGATTAATCCAAAATAAAAGTTTGTGTTTATATATTGTATGTGTGTGTACTGTGTATAATTATTATGTATATATAAATACACACACTTGCATGTTTATATTTAAGAAATATTTGCATGTATATACATATGATTTATCTTATATATTGTATAGTTTAAATTAAATATTAATATTACATTTTCATGCATGTGTGTGTGTGTGTGTGTGTGTGTGTGTGTGTGTGTGTGTGTGTGTGTGTGTGTGTGTGTGTGTGTGTGTGTGTGTGTGTGTGTGTGTGTGTGTGTGTGTGTGTGTGTGTGTGTGTGTATTTATATATTTATAATTTTTATACACAGTATACACACATACAATATGTAAAACTTTTATTTTGGATGTAATTAATCACAATTAATTTTCCCCCAGGAGAATTTAGTATTTAAAATACATCAGTAATTAAGAATTGCTTTCAAATTAATATAAACAAATGAATACACATCTTATATGATTAACTAATAATTACTTCTAAATAACAATTAATTTGGATATTTTTGGGTTGCATAAAGTAAAACATTTAAAAAAAAAATGTATTGTTTTTTTTTTTTTTAAGGTTCAAATTCCCACTATTAACTAACTATTAATCATAACTTTAGCCTCAACAAACACCTAATTACTGCTTATTATAGTTAGTAAGACAGTTGTTAAGTTTAGGTATTGTGGATTAAGGGATATAGAATATGGTCATGCAGAATAAGGCATTAATATGTGCTTTGCTTTATAAGTATTAATAAACAGACAATATCCTAGTAATATGAATGCTAATATGCAACTATTAATAGTGAGAATTGGACACTAAACTAAATGTGACCTTATTTATTATACAAATATTTATATTTAATATTTATCGTTAATTCAATGCTTATTAGTATTTAAAAATGTGGTGTGACCAACATGTAAATACTCATGAAAGAATAATTCATAATACTTCATTCTAATGTTATTTAGAAAAATATAGGCCTATTTTTTTCTTGAAAAAAACAAACAAATTGTACACCCACATGTATTTAAATTTGAAAGAAAATGGTACATTTTACATAACGATTATATCACACACTGTGCAATTCTTAACCATATGAAACTTGTATCATGATGGAAAGGTGTACCATTGACCCTAATTCAGATGTGTATTACTGTAAATACCAGTATATGATTTCCTGTGGTGTATTAATACTGTTATCTAGGCATATATTTTATTATTTTTATTAGTTGCTTGTGATATTCATTAAACACTTGAATTATTTTCCCTTTCGATAATTAACAAAAAAAGACATCGAATAAAATTCTGCTATAATCATTTTACTACATTATTACTCTTTTAACATAATCAGATCTCTATAACATAATGGCAAATGTCACAACATATCTTAAGACAAAACATAACGTGTCTTCTCTTCGCCCACACACACACATTTGTTTTTGTGACATATGGGGATATTCCATAGGCGTAATGGTTTTTATACTGTACAAACCGTATTTTCTATCCCCTTACACTGCCACTGCCCCTAAACCTACCCATCACAAGAAAAAATTATGCAATTTTCTTTCTAAAAAAAATGCATCCTGTATGATTTATAAGCATTTTGAAAAGTGGGGACATGGCCGATGTCCTCATATTTCACCCTCGTCATAGCCATGCCATCATACACATTTGTGTCCTCATATGTCACAAAAACATTTAGCCTAAAAACATTTACACACACACACACACACACACACACACACACACACACACACACACAAATCCAGTGCAATCAATGGGGGAAAAAGGAGACTTTGTGGAATGTCTAACAATAGCCATTAAAATGTGTGCAAGATTCATGGAATTATGAAGCTGTAAATTGTTCGTTTTCAACAGGTTAGCAGATATGCCCACCACCACGGTGAACCTTTCTGTTGGCTCATCTTTATTTCCCATGAGCCCCGGTTAAAAATGACCTTCCGTGCCTCTCCTCTCTGCTCCAAAACCCCTCGAAGAATAATAAGGGCGCCAGACACATTAATTAGACGCTCTATTTAGATAAATGTCTGCGAGCGAACGTGAGGTAGTTATTAATATTTCAGATTAAAATAATTAAATTCAATTTTTCATTTGAGCGAAATAGAACATCTACATTAATGTGCATTGCTTTCCCTTCGTACCTCCTTCCAGGCGTGTGCATTTTTATTAAAGCCTTTTTTTCTTTTGCACACATTTGCCTGCTCTTATTCTTGCAATGTTCCCTCTGCAACACTGATTGGGTCAAAGTGCCACATGGGGAGAAGGTACAGGAAATGACTGTTAATTAAAGAGCTGACAGCTCGCATGTAGCTTGCTGTGTGTGTGAATAGGAGTGTGTGTGTGAACGACGTTCTGGGTGTGTGCGTGTCTGAACCTGAATACACGGCCCGTCCTTGATCAAACGTAACTAGATCTGTCAAAAGACGTTTTCGCCGCGGTGCTTTCCTCAATTGTTTCAATAAAATTCTAAATCGGCCTTATAGTTCCCTCATCCTCAGTTTACGTCTCTTTTCCCATCCTTTAGAATCTCATCTCATCTTCGGCAGTATCACACTGTACAGCACTTTTGTGCCCCTGATCTCTTCAAGGTTCAAATCCATCAGCAAAAATCTTAAATGCTTCCATTGTCTCTTGTGTGGGAGGTCAGTTCTCTGTTTCACCTGACCAGAAAGAGCTAAATGGTTGCCAGGGAGACTGGAGATCATTTGTGCGTATGTGCAGTGTGTGTGTGTGTGTGTATGCGTACGCACTTGTGTCTGTATTTCTTATGTGTTGCAGTGCTTCTAATGCTTCTATCAGCCTTTGGTCATGCTGGTGTTATTTGGAGCAATAATACCAAGCCTGACAGTCTCTCTCCTGTCCGATACTCAATAGCATAAAAGGCACCCCTGACCTTTAAAAGAGAGGACTAATAGATGAATGAAAGGACGCCAGGAAGTATGAGCAGTGAGGGTAGCCTCCTGTGTGTGTGTGTGTGTGTGTGTGTGTGTGTGTGTGTGTGTGTGTGTGTGTGTGTGTGTGTGTGTGTGTGTGTGTGTGTGTGTGTGTGTGTGTGTGTGTGTGTGTGTGTGTGTGTGTGTGTGTGTGTGTGTGTGTGTGTGTGTGTGTTTGTGTGTGTTAGGGGGAGCCATTCCGACACAGGAAGTACAATGGATGTAGAGCTGCAGCAATCACAGAGTGTAACACAGAGAGCAGCACACAGAACAAATTCATTACCGCCGCAATAAATGGAGCAGAACACCTATACACCGAGAACAAAGAGCGCAGCCTCCAATTGCATTCAGGAACATTTATATTCCTATAGTTTTTATTAAATGAGCACAGATTGAATTCAGGTGAACTTGGCCAATTTATTTGTGTTCAACTTAAAAAATGCATGGGGTCCAAAATCCTGAGACTATATTGTATTTACTGGTTTCATAAATTAATTAAGATTTTATTCATAAATTAATTAAATGACACGAGAATTTCACTGTCACAAAATTACAGGATTTATACAAGTATAAGGAATAAAATGTATTATTATTATTATTATTATTATTATTATTATTATTATTATTATTATTATTATTATTATTAGTTCTAGCCTTCAGAAGCCACATGTTTATATATAATACAAAATCACAAATTAAAAAAAGTACATCTCCTTGTTTCTTAATATAGTCTTTTCTCGCATCAAGGAATGTTTGTACCTTTTTTGAGTCCCTTAGTTTTACCATAGTGAGTAACTGGAACATCTGCCATTAGCTGAGATTTGCAAAAGATGTTGGTAAATCTGAGAATGTGCAGGATCTGCACTGTAAAATAATATTGTTAGTTTAACTTAAAAAAGTAAGTAACCTGGTTGCCTTAAAATTTTGAGTTTACTGAAATTAAAAATTTGAGTTGATACAAGGAAGGAAATGTGTTTAATAAATAGAAACTCAAAATATTATTGTATCTGAACCACATAAAAAATGTGATCAATCACATTTGGCATGTGTCACTGCGTCATCATAAATAAAACACACACAATTACCCAATATGCTTATTAAAAAAAAAAAAGATTAATATTTGAATAAAGGTTTGTCAATTCTCAGAAATGTTCATTGTATTAACTCAACATTTTAAGGCAATCATGCAAGTAGCTTATTTTTTTAAAGATTTGTTACAGGGTGGAGTATTCTTCAGAAGATCTGTGTTTAGTTTCACTATACTTAAGACAAAGCAGGGACTTTGTTAATAATTCACAATTATTACAAAACATGCAAACAATAATCTTCAATCAAGCTACACAGCATAAGAACCAGGGGGGTGTAAAAAGCCTTTGAAGAGGCTCATTTCAACAGGAATGTATGCAAATTTCCTTTATGTGATAAACTATTAAATAAAAAATGTAGATTTTTTTTATCCTACTTTGCAGATTTTTAAAAAATAAACATCTTTCAGATGCTGTAATGAAAATATGCAATACGAACTTCATTTCAGGGCAGAATCTAAAATATTTTTAAATAACTGTTTTTGTAAAAAAAAATTGAACCCCAGGTTTTTTAATGTGGTTTGTGATTTGATTTGAACCCACTCATTTTCTTTTCATTTTTGGTAACACTTTATATTACAGTGTTACTTACCATAGTAAATGATCCATAATTGCATGCAACTAACTCTAAATCAACCCTAATTCTACCCTAACCCTATAGTAATTACACGTTGATAAGTAATATTACTCAATACTTAAATATATAATTGCACTGTAACAATGACACCTTAAAATAAAGTGTAGCCCATTTTTTCTTTCATTTTATGATATTAAAAAAAGCTAAACGTTTTATTCTCCATGCACACAATTAAGTCACACAATGATAATTGTATAATGTTATACAATGTCAACACTACTATAGTTCTCAAATCTAAAATAACTCAAATATTTTGGCCTTTCAGTCTCCATAGCATCTTTTCAGATAAATGTTAAATAATGTGCATTTTGCTCATGAGTTAGCAGTTTGCGAACGCTTAAAAGCCGACTGATGATTAGGCAGATATGGGGAGTATTTAGCATGTTATTCTCCCCCTGCTCTCTTTTGGACTCCTCCTTGGCTCTGTGCCTAGTGAGTGTAATTTGGATGAGTACTGCTCGCTTGCCTTTGGGCTCATTAACAACAATATAAACAGTAATTACAGTGATCGCCTAATTAATTCATTGAAAAACGGGCGAAAAAAGGAAAACACTGAATGGTTAAGAAGCAAGCGCAAATCTTTTGCCAAGATTACAATTTTATGGCAACATTGTTGACATAATTAGCAATTTCACGTGCCACAATACAACTTTAATAATTGCAACACTTTTTCTAGAATTCATTTATGAGAATTCTCTGCTTATTGTTTGCGGCACCCGTCATTTGTGCGATTGTCTCTTCTCTGATATCTTTCGATAAAATACCATTTGCAATCTACTTCTTTGTTTCCAGAGGATTTTTTCTTCTTTTGCCAGGGCATCTATGATGATTATGCACTGTGGCTAGAGAGAGAGAGAGAGAGAGAGAGAGAGAGAGAGAGAGAGAGAGAGAGAGAGGAGAGAGAGAGAGAGAGAGAGAGAGAGAGAGAGAGAGAGAGAGAGAGAGAGAGAGAGAGAGAGAGAGAGAGAGAGAGAGAGAGAGAGAGAGAGAGAGAAGCAAGCTCTTCATTATTGGTCTTAATTAGCTTAATTAGTGTAATTACTTAATTGTGGTTAGTTAAAAAATGATAAATACCTACCGGTAAAAGATGAATCGCTTGTAAGAGAAATTAATGAGCTTATATTTAATTAATGTAACTTTGACGAATATTTTTCCTTTGAAATTTCATTCATCTTTTTTCTCGTATAATAGTCTCACCTATAATACCTAGTGTGTGTAATTTTCTCATGAGCATAGCATCTGAAATACATTACAATTAATAAAATAATAAGTCATTCCAATGGCAAAAAGTGCTAGCCTGGCTCCGCCCTCCTACGTAATTCCGCTCAATTTTCATTTTCCTTCAGTACTCCGTCTGGGATTGCGGTATTTTCTCTGGTTTTCTCCATTCAAATTTTAACCGGTCCAATCAGCGAACAGAGGGATTCGATGTTGTGCGTTACAATCTATGGTTTGAGATGACTTACGTCACGACCAAGCGTTAGCGATTGGTTACGGCAGAGCCAGAGTGGCTCTGGGCAGATCCAATAGTTTTAATCTTCAACAGAGTACCCGCCTTCAAGGAAGTTAATGTTTGTCAAGGGAGAGTGGCCAGACTCCCATGCTAAAATGCTAGACCAGGCTAAAAAAAGTGCCCCAATCAATCACCCTGAATTCACCCTATTAGCTTTTGACTGTGTTAAAAGTTACAAATATAGTACAGGCCTGTACAGATAGCTCCAGATGATTTTCAAATAAGCAGCATGTTGATCTGAGACTGATTTCATACCCTAACAATGTAAGAGCAAGATATTGTAGTGACAGACACTGACCATTGATCAGCAGAGAAAGAATATGGGCAGAAAGCATGAATGAGCTTCTGGGCCACACGGTAACCAGGTTGTAGTGGTGCCAGCTGACTGGTTGCCAGCAATGGAAACTTCCCACAATTAACACAAATTACTGACAGTCTGCCAGCTATCAGCGCCTGGCATCAGCCTCGGGCTTGGCAGCCATGCAGAAATAGGAGGTGGGACCATATACAACAATGATAATGTGTGCTTATGTGTGTTCATCCATTATCACCAGTGTCACTGCCAATATGTGTCTCATGTCTCTGCATGTCATTTCTAAGTGGCACACAAGTGGTGTGTGTGTGTGTGTGTGTGTGTGTGTGTGTGTGTGTGTGTGTGTGTGTGTGTGTGTGTGTGTGTGTGTGTGTGTGTGTGTGTGTGTGTGTGTGTCAACTTGTTAAGAATAATCATTCTCTATAATAAGTTTTATTGTAGGCCTATACTTTAAAGGTGCCCTAGAATGATTTGAAACAATATGTTAAATTGTTCTCTGATATCTACATAGAGGGTATGTGACTTATTTAAGGGCAAAAATGGTCCAGATACAGTTTTACAGGTCCATTTACAACCCTAGAAATTGTCCCTAGGATGTAATGCTCTGTTTTGCCTTATTTGGAAGAGTTATGAATATTAATGTTTAGCTCTGCTCTGATTGGCTTATTTCAGCAGCTCACAGCAGGTTAGTGAAGCGGCTTGTGAGTCCTGACCATCCTGACAGAACACAGACCGACTGAATGACACTTTAAGCAAAACATCTCAAATGGAGATTGATAAAATGCAGCTTACTTGTTTATTTGGTGTTTTCAGATCATCCGCGGGCGAGAAAGAGCTTGCGTTTGTGCGGTTGCCAGATTTCAGTAATTAAATCCCCCAAAAAAGCATTTCTGTGAAAAGCATTAGACACATTAGACACTGCATTAGACACTTTGTCATTAGACACACTATTTAGTGTTGTATGGTACTTGGTGTTTCCTGTTGTTACTGTACTAGCATCTTGTGTTATCTAGACAATGCGGTCTCTCTAAGAAACTTTCAATTGAATCAGAAATTGTTTAAACAGTCAATAAGTGGATAAATCGCTGCTTACTGCTTGCAGGAATACAGTTGTAATTGCCACTTTCTTCAGTTTAAGACGCTGAGCGAAGCTTGCTTGAAATGGGCCGAACAAACGAACGATCTTGAATTAAATTGTTGTGTTATCCGATTATAAACATCAACCATGACTGTTGAAATTTTTTATCTGTGGGAAGGGTAGACAAGTCTCCTGAACAGCCTGGAACATGAAGTGTGTCCATGCGAGCAGCTTGTTTACCTGCAGTCCGGATGATTCGGCTTTGTCAGTTCCACCTGACAATGAACATGTTTGGACAGATGCAAATGTTGGGGGCGTGCATATAAATGATCCCCAATGCTTTTGTCCCGGTTAGGTTTATGTTGAGAAGAAATGGAAGCTCCAGCTTAAGTTCTGCCAGGAAGACTTAATCACTTCGTCACTTATTAACCTAATCTCTATCCAATCACGTCTTCATATTTTCTGTTTAAAGGTCGTACTTACACATGTTTGAGTTCGCAGATGCCGATGCGACAATAACCTCCATCCTCCCCACCACCACCAAGGATGGTTCCGTCCATACCTCCAAAGGGGGGTCGGCTGCGCCCCTGCCTTCATCTTCAGGCAGGAATATGCTGATCTGCTACCCTTGGATTATAAACTATGGACGGGGCCTATGCCAAAACTTTATTATGCTTGCTGGGCTGTCAATAAATGTATGCTTCATTCATCATTCTATCTTCCGAGTCTTTCTGGTAGAACTTATTTTTCCATGTTGTTTTTCATGCACGAGAATAAGAAATAGAAGGCAATGGTGTTTCAGACTCACAGTATGTGATGTCCATGTACTGAACTCTTATTATTTCACTATGGCAAGGTTAATTCAATTTTTCATTCTAGGGCACCTTTAAATATGCACATTTTCAAAAGTTAAATCTAACTGTTTATTTTCCTAAAGTCCACCTGCATATCTGACCATTAGGGTGTAGAAAGGGCTATTAAACTTTTTATTTACTGAGCCTTTATTATTCATGTTGTCTACATCCGTCTAGTCTCTAAAAACGGAAGGATGTTATGTGACACAATAATGGTTTAAAAGGAGAAAGGTTGCCATTTTGGTTAGTTCCACTCATAAAACCACAGAAAAGGCACACATTGCCTCCATTGATTTCAACTGTTAGAACAGAGTTATAGCTCCATCTAATGTTGAAAAGAGGATGGCAGATTCTGATCACAACTCTGGAAAATTGTGTTTTGGTTCACTTTATAAAGAGTTTGTGACTTCCAATAATATAAAGAAAATAAAGCAATGTTTTTACATAGAGGAGTCTAGGGATTTAACCCAAATGTTTATATGGGGAAAATGTAGGCGAAATCTTATATACCATACAGTGCATGTGTATATATGGTTTCCTGAGCGGTACATGACTTGTCTACTTAAGTTTCCACCTGAACGCACAAAAAAAAAATCAAATGTTACGAAGTTTAAAAAAAGTTAACTGGTCCTTTGGACAAAAGTGGGCACCCATAGGAAATTAATGGTTGAAACTATGATTAAGAGCAATTTTATTTTATTTATCCAATAAAAATCAATAAATCCAACACAATGCAGATCATACATAAACATAAATAAAGGGCTGAGCCTATAAAACATTCTCAATCTGGGAAACACACACACACGTTGCGCTTTTGTGAATGGTGGAGACTTTCCATAGGCAAAATCTGTAATGTATTTTATACTGTACAAACTGTACATTCTATCCCCCTACACTGCCCCGGCCCCTAAACCTACCCATCACAGTAAACATTATGCATTTTTACATTTAACAATGGTTTATAAATCCATTTACATTGTGGGGACCCCTGGTTGGTCCCCACAATGTAGGTGATCTTGGGTTTATATTATATTGTGGGGACATTTGGTCCCAATGTAACATAAACAAGTACACACACACACACACACACACACACAATTTTGAGTTATTGTTAGGTTTATTGTTTTTTCTTACTTATTTGGTACCATTTATTTTATTTTTTAATTTTTTGTTTTGTCTCCTACTTTGTCTTTTACTTATAGCATATTTTGGCATCTTTGTATAGTCTGAGCCAATACAACACGTTTTTTAAAAAAATGATCTACAATTTTAACATATAACAACTCATTTAAAAATATAAAAATTAAGAGGTTAAAATTGTTACAACATTGGTTTATAGGTTTGAGCCTTTATGCAGCCTGTACAGCCACGTAGTGGCCATTGATATGGGCTTTATGCCGGATGTCACAAGTACAAACAGGAAAACAGGTTTCATTGCATCCACTTGTCGGAGAAAGTGTTAATGGCAGTACGAACTGAGGGCCTTTTACACTTTTACAGTTTTTGCCCGTTACTTGAACACTATAGACCCATGCTTAGACTAAAGTAACACATCTTGAAGCTTGTGTTACCATACGTCAAACGCATGTACTCACACCTTAAACAAAAGCTCTGCTTAACACTCTAGTTCCAATTCTGCAAATTCTGCCTGAAGCGAAGGCTGACCCGTGTGGTCCGATCAAACAAACGAGCCACTGGAGCTGAAACTGCTCGAGAAGTTAATGCTGGTTCTGATAGAAAGGTGTCAGAATACACAGCGAATCACAGTTTGTTGCATATAGGTCTGCATAGCAGCAGACCAGTCAGGATGCCCATACAGACCCCGGTCCACAGCAGTGGGCACGTGAGCATCAGAACTGGACCACAGAGCAATGAAAGAAAGTGGCCTGGTCTGATGAATCACGTTTTCTTTTTTACATCACGTGAATGGCTGGGTGCGTGTGCTTCGATTACCTGGGGAACACACGGCACCATGATGCACTATGGGATGAAGGCCAGTCAGCTGAGGCAGTGTGATGCTTTGGGCAATGTTCTGTTGAGAACCCTTGGGTCCTGCCTCTCATTTGGATGTTACTTTGACATGTACCACCCTAAGCATTGATGCAGACCACATACAACCTTTCATAGTAACAGTATTCCCTGGTTAGCCTCAAATTTTTTTTTCTTCTTCTTTTAAAATAAATGCTTCATTATCAGTCCATTTTTCAAACGGCTACTACAAATTTAGCGTTATATAATTGTCACGGTTCTGTTATGTTTGGACTTTGTTTGCCCTTTTACCTTGTTTTACCTATTGTCACCATGGTTACTGATTTGGTTTCCTCATTCTGTTCAGCTGTTCATTATTAATAATCTTGATTGATCTGTTTATATAAGTTCCTGTGTTTTCAGATCTCATTTGTCTGGTCTCATCTACTATCTTGGATCTTTATCTTTTTCGTTTCATGTCTTACTACAGCCAGTTTATGACAGAAGACCAGACCACATGAAAAAAAAAGAAGAGAAATGTACAATGCTACAGCTTTCGCTGCCCTCGCCTACAAGGGACTTTCATTCATGGATTATTCCATTCACTTTTGCACACTCGGCCAATGAACGACCTTAGATGAAGGTACCCTGAAGTTGCTCATTTTAAATTGGGGATAACTTTATCACTCTAGAGAGACCTTTCAGACATGATAATGCCAGAGCCCACCACAGGCAGGGAGCTTCCGCCTGCCGTGATGAAGGAGCCTGTGAGGTCCCAAAGGTCTGGTCCCGAAGACCGCAGTGAGTCTGACCAGGTGTGTGAGCCAACAACATTGTCCATCGCAGTGGGAGTTTTAGTGAGTTTTAGTGCCTTCCTGGCACCTTTATTTTTAAGGGTGTACTCCTGGCCATGTGGATCCCCTGGTTCCGACTCCACTGATCCCGTTGCTCCACCTCGACTAGTCACCCTGTATCATCCGTCATGGTTCCTCTCCCTTCAAACCATCTGGCTTATAGCTCCACAAGGCTCTATCAGACTACTGACTCCACCTCGGTCAAATGTCACCTATCCTGCCCCGCCTCTGGGGGTCGTCGATGCAGCACCGTCACGGCCTCCAAAGCCTTCTGAGTCATCCACTTCTATCGATTATCTATCTGCACATGGAGCTCTAGAACCACCATTGGCTCTATCAACAGTTGTCATTATATTCTCCATCCTTTGTAGCCGCCATGAATTTCCTTCCTGGCTGTATGCTGGGATTCCATCTGTAACACCTCAAACCTTTACGAGGGTCTAGCTGCAGCTTGGGTGTTTCCATCATGAAACAAGACACCAGCAGCCATATCACCCTGTAGCCGAAGACTGGTTTCCCACTGAAGCTAAGCAGGGCTGAGCCTGGCCAGTACCTGGATGGGAGACCAACTGGGAGAACCAGGTAGCTCCTGGTAGAGGTGTTAGTGAGGCCAGAAGGGGGTGCTCACTCTGTGGTCTGTGTGGGTCCTAACACCCCAGTATAGTGATGGGGACACTGTACTGTCAAAGAGCACCGTCTTTCGGATGAGACGTTAAACCGAGGTCCTGACTCTCTGTGGTCATTAAAAATCCCAGGATGTCCTTCGATAAAGAGTAACCCCAGCATCCTGGGCAAATTTACCCATTGGCCCCTGTCCATCATGGCCTCCTAATCTTCCCCCTATTCTGATTGGCTTCATCACTCGGTCTCCTCTCCACCAATCAGCTGGTGTGTGGTGAGCGTGATGCCGTCGCATCATCCAGGTGGGTGCTGTACATTGGTGGTGGTTGAGGAGATTCCCCCTTCTATGAAAAGCGCTATATAAATGTAACAAATTATTATGATTGGGCATTCCTGGTAGCGTCTCACCGACCAATTGTGACGAGTTTCTCAAGGCACACTGGGTAATTTCCCCTTCCAGATACACACACATAGTGGTTCATTTTGGCGTAGACATTAACACTGAATCACATGGCGTAGACATACACGCAGACATCTCAAAATGCATACAGATAACCCGCCACTTTCTAAAGCCAAGTGGTACGTTATCTGTACGCATTTTGTTTACGCAAAGTCATGATGTCATAATGTCATGTTGCAAGATGCTAGATCTTATGTTGAAGCTTCTGTTTGAGAAAAACTAACTAGCGAATGTTAAACATATTTATTCGTATGTTGACAGCTAGCAGTTCAGCAGCAGAGGCGAAGAAGAAGAAAGGGGTATTCCAGTCTGCGAAAATGGTAACCCCCACCAGCACGATAACGCTCATTTGTGGCCGTAGTTGGATGATAATGCAAACCTTCAACATCACCATGGTTTCTTCAGGGAGGGGGCATCAAGTTTCTGTTATGTTTGGACTTTGTTTTCTGTTTTTCCGCCTGAGTTTGTCACCATTTAGTTACTGATTTGATTTAGTCATTCTGTTCAGCTGAATCATACAGGCAGCCATCCATTTTGCAAACCGCTGGTCCAATATGGCTACGTTGTAATATAATACGGGTATAAATACCTTTTTAATTGATTATGAAATTGTTTAATTAATGCTAGTTTCCATGACATGACAAGAAGAGTAGATAAATCTATTCATTACTACTGGAGCTGTCAGTTTGCTAGGTATCAAATAATTATTAAACAGCAAGCAGTAACTGCAAAAGCGGCAGCGCTTCTTGAACACCCAGGCCTGGTTTGACAGACAGTGTTTATATTAAGCCAGGATTAGGACTTAGTTCAATTAGGACATTTAAGTAGCTTTTATAAATGTGCATAAGAAAAAAAGAAAGACAAAAAAACATTACTGGTGTGCATCTTGAGACTAAAGAATGGCATTGACATGTTTTATGTCAGTGAAAGTTTATTTAATTTAACAGTTCAAACATGCATCTGGGGCTAGGCTTAAGCCTTGTCTGTGAAACCAGAAGTGTCTAAATTCACTCTTTCATTCAATCCCTCAAAAGAACCATATTAGTGGACTAATCTAGGGAATACTGGAAACCATGGACTCAGTGACACTAGACTCTACATGGATGTCAACTGTATGATTCGACAATGACTTTATAAAAACTGTACTATTATTTTTTATCAAAGATTCTGAGTCTTCTCGACAGGATGCTATCCAGTATCCACAGGAATCAGCTGCAGTGTCTGAGGTGGTTTAACCCTCTGGTCCTCTTTGGTCAAAAATGATTTTTTTTGGTTCAGCGGAATGGGATGACACTTGGTGACTTTTGTTGCATTAGCTATGTGAACACAAAAAAATCACGGAGATGTTTCAGTTATGTTAAAGGGTCGTAAAAAAAATTCACTTGTCTCCTTCGCGGTCAAAAATGACCGACATAGGAAATGAATGGGAAATACACAAAAACTCAGGGAATACTTTTGGTGATACAAACCACAAATCAGCCATAAACCAGAAAAAAAGTACATAGCAATGTAGGGGTGACACTCTAAAACTCTGAACACAGTCACACTCAGCCACATTGCAATAAAAATAAAAAAACAAGGAAGAGGTTACACTCTAAAACATCAAGAATTCAAAACAGACACAAACACTCAGACACACACACATGTAAACACACTCAGAGACACACACACACAAAGCACAATAATATACACATATAAATGAACTGGCTGTTATTAATGTGGTAAAATTGAGCCAAAAGTTTCAAAAAAGAGGTTAAAATCAGATCAGTTATGCGGTGATAAAACATAGCTGTTCATTTTTGTTACATTTTGATGTTATATGTTCAAAATGTTGTCCTCTGCGCGCAGGTTTGAATGTAGTAAAATTAATGCGAAAACTGATATTCAAATCAACATAATAAAATAAAAAAAGTCTAAACCTTGACAAAAAGTAGTCTTTGAGAATGTCTAAGTATAAATCCAAATCCACAACTTAAATAAAAATAAGTATTTATGTCTAAAAACACTAAAGCATTTATAAGCCACTTTAGGAACCTACTATAGTGGTCATCATAACAGGGCAAAACATCAGTTTTTCTTTTTTTACTGCCATCAAAGGGCAATAAATACCTTCAATTTTTATTTTAATGCCCTGTTCTATTTTAACATGGAATACTGTTTTAATTGAAAAATTATTTTTTTTAAATTGTAATAAATTCTTTATTATTTTCAATGGGGAAAAATAGCTAATAAAAATTGTATAAATATTGCATATTATCACAAAATACCCTCAAAATTCAAAATAATAATCAAAAAATATTATTAAACTAAAATAAATTTCATTGGTTTTCCTGGGGAGCGAAAAAAGTTACATTTTAAGGCTTTGGTCACTTTTGACCGGGAGGAGGACAAGTGTGACTATAACGAAGAGGACCAGTTAAAGGGTTCAATCTCATGTCAATCTTGAGTACCTATAGAGTAGTATTGCATCCTTCATATCTCCGAAAAGTCTTTAGTTTTATTATATTTATAAAAGACAGATACGCTGTACAGAGTCTTTTCAAATAATACAGAGCGGCTGGAGGCGTATCGTGTGGGCGTCTGGGCGAAGCTAAAGAGTCACATTCATGTTGTTAACTTGATGTGCACTCAAAGGGTTAGTTCACCCAAAAATGAAAATTCTGTCATTAATTACTCACCCTCATGTCGTTCGTTACCCATAAGACCTTTGCTCATCTTCAGAACACAAATGAAGATATTTTTGTTGAAATCCGATGGATTAGAAAGGCCTCCGTTGGCCACAATGTCATTTCCTCTCTCAAGACCCATAAAAGGTAGGCCTACTAAAGATATTAAAAGCCTATCTCACTACAGTGGTTTTACAATCATTTTATGAAGCGACGAGAATAGTTTTTGTGTGCAAAAAACTTAAAACTAAATAACAACTTGTATAGCAAGGCCATTTCAAAACACTGCTTCCTGAAGCCTCGGAGCTTAAGAATCGTCGTATAGATTCATGATTCGGATCGCGGGTCAAACTGTAAAACTGCTGAAATCACTTGACTTTGGCGATCTGAACCGCTGATTCGATACACTAATTCATTAAGCTCCGAAGCTTTAGGAAGCAGTAGCTGCGTTTCCATTACAGATTTGCGAAAAACTTTTGCGATATTTCTTAAATGTCAATAAAAAACTGTTGCGAAATGACAGCGTTTCCATAGCTGCAGTTATGCGACTAAAACATATTACTTTCCTCTCGCAATAGGTCATTCCAAAATGATGGCACTTGGTAGGTTTGTATATCCCATCCACCACACTAGCCATTATTTTTATTGGAAGGAGACGTGTGTTATCCAAGCATTAATGGCAAGGATAGCCCCTTAGGTTACTTAAGCGGCACGGATATGAGGTGTGTGTGTGTGTGTGTGTGTGTGTGTGTGTGTGTGTGTGTGTGTGTGTGTGTGTGTGTGTGTGTGTGTGTGTGTGTGTGTGTGTGTGTGTGTGTGTGTGTGTGTGTGTGTGTGTGTGTGTGTGTGTGTGTGTGTGTCAGATCTGCTTCAAGGTCTTCATGTCAATGTAGCATTTATGTGTTTAGAATCCAGTATTACTGTAATCCTATATTGTCTTTTATGAGTTTAATAAAAAACTCTGTCTCGTCTTCTCTCCAAACCGAACCATCATCTGTAAAGAATGATCGACTTTTACGCGCGCCAGGTTGACGCATATAGAGAAGAGTGAAATGTTTGAATTTGCATGTTAACTCAAATGTTTTTGTTTTTTTTACCACTTTTGTTATTTTGGCTAGATATTTCGTTTGATGGCATATGAACTGAATTTAGAAATGCTTTGGAAAACAAAAAATGGCATTTAATAAACAAAATATTTTTTTTTTTAAATGAAGACAGCGTTTGGAGTGAGTGCATGCAAAATAATTAGTTCCCTGAGTCCACAAATAAAAATAGACAGTTTATAGTTTATAATTATGTCTTGAACTTATCCTATAGCTAAAAATGACAAGAGTATTGTAAATTGTTTCATCTCTCTTAAAGGAAGAAGGAAAAAATGAGAACGTCGGCGCTTTTATCGGCCGTGGGTTAAATAAAACATAGCCTAACTACGAAACTAAATAGGCTTTGTTTAGGCCTAAACATTAGCCTGTAATATTATTATTTAAATGTATAAATCAGTCACATCACCTGTGCAGCGCAGCCTACGAGCCCCGCTTTGATGGGCGTAGCCTGTTGCTTTCGCTCTCTCTCTCATGCTCTTCTGGTAGAATTGTCCGTAAGGCCCATACAAGGAAATTCCGAAATTTTAACGTCAAGTGCACCCATGATCGGAAAAAAATTGCCGAAACTTATGACTAACCGGAAGTAGTATTTTTGACAAAGAAATACTCCCATCAAACGTCCACCTTAACTTTTGAAACTTTGTCTATGTTTAGTATGGGATTCCAAGTCTTTAACAGTGTAAAAAGATCAGTATGCATGAAACAGCATTTCACCCCCCTTTAAAAAAAATATTTAGTTTTGTATAAATTGTATTTTTATTTTGATCGATGTTTCATAAATTAATTGCCTGTTTAAATAAGAAGCAAACTAAGATCGTCTGGAATGGATTGACGTGCGTAACTGGCCTGTTTCCTCGGTCTTTGAGTAAGGCTGAAACTGCTCTTTCTGTTTTAATACATTTCTTGAATATATGTCTTAATTACAGTATATATAGCCTGTAGTCCTTATTAGGAGAAAATATATGTCCTTTTAACTACATTATCTTGTTATTACGACACAATTGAGTGGAAAATATAATATATTGGCCCTATGTTGCAGCAATGCGTCACCGCAACAGGTGACATGTAAATGCGGGGAAAAAAAACGTATCCATTGCAGTTTTGCGAAAATGTCATTTTTCGAATTGCCTGAAAAACCACCTCATGAGACCGTAAAAACTTTTTATCGATATATGGGAGTTTTTGCGAAATTGCCACGTTTCCATTGGGCGTATTTTCAAATCGCAATTTCAATTTGCGCATTTTGAAGGGTAATGGAAATGCGGCTAGTGTTTTGAAACCGGCCTTGCTATATAAGTCGTTATTTAGGGTTTTTTTGCACACAAAAACTATTCTCATCGCTTTATAAAATGATTGTAAAACCACTGTAGTGAAATGGGCTTTTAATGACGTCTTTAGGCCTACCTTTTATGGGCCTTGAAAGAGGAAATGATTTCCATTGGATTTCAACAAAAAATATCTTAATTTGTGTTGCGAAGATGAACGGAGGGCGTACGGGTGTTGAATGTCATGAGGTTAAGTAATAAATTACAGAATTTTCATTTTTGGGTGAACTAACCCTTTAAGCACCGATAGCCAACAACACAAACAGCAACATTTGAAGCAGTTTTACTCACCGCCTGTGGTTCCAAAGCATGACTGTGAACCTTTATTGTTGGTACTGCTCCATCTTTCAGCATTAGACAATCTGCAAATCCGGAGTTGAACTGGTCCTTGTTTATAAACCATCCTCACCGAAATGCAGGGAACAAAAAAAAATCACTTCAATGGAGTTCAACTCCATTGCTGCTCTGGAAAAACAAACTCCATCCACTGTCCCATTAACGCTGGGTTCTTTGGGAAGCTGAGCAGGGTTGTTTTGCCCTGACAACCCAAAACACACTTCTTTGGTAATGTTTCGTGAAGTCATGTGCCCAAACAAGGAAATTCCGCCCTTGTTGCCATCACATAGGGCCATACTCGGAAAAAAAAAAAAACTTTTCGAGACTTGTGAGAAACCCAGAAGGTGTATTTTTGAAGAAGAAAAAAAAAACTCCCCCTTTAGGTTTTTCCTGGTGTCTGCGAAACTGCTTAGGATTCGTTTAAAAACGATTCATTTAATTGACTCAGAGTCGACTCTTAGTTTTGAGAGACAATGATCTCAATCATGAGTCTCAATCATCTCACTATTGCAGTAGTCAGGGCACTGATCAGGAAGTCAGTCCATTGACTTATGTAGTAATCAGTGCCCTGATGATTGAGGCGCGCCCAATAACTTTAAATACAGTGCACTTTCAGATTAAAAGTTTGCAGAATGTTTTCATTCACTTACAACTAGCCATGTTGTAGCCACTAACTATGTTACACTCTACATGAAAGGTAATTTTCAAAAATCCATAATAGGAGCACTTTAACACAACAAACTGGGGGTTTAAACAAATCAGTTCAGTGTTTCAGTGAATCAGCCGTTTTAATGAATTCATACTCAATATGACAGTGACTTTCAGCCACCTACTGGCAGTTTCATAATTGAACCTCTATTTAATTTCAAACGTAATTTAATATTTGTGCATGACTTTATTTATTTTTATATTTAAAATATTATTCATTACTTATGCAAATGTAACTGTATTTATGATAGACTACCTTTAAGATATTTAAAAGGGTGGAAAATACCGGCCCTTAATGTTAAGGTTATCGGCCACAGCCCTGTAAAAAATCACAGAAAATATAACCAACCAACGTTAAAAATTACTATAAAACTAATAAAACGTTTGCATTTACCTCAACTGTTTGTTTGTTTTTTCATGCAAATTTGTTCTTGTAATTTGATCAGCCTATAATTAATCAGAATTATGATCAAATACGTATTATTATTATTATTATTATTATTATTATTATTATTATTATTATTATTATTATTATTGTAATAGATCATTAAAAAGGTTAATTTATGTAGAAGAAAATAAATAGGTTGTGGCAAATATAAACTATTTGTTATTTGGTAGTGTGGCTTTACTTGATCCTTTCCAGGACCCACTTGTATATTTTGTATTTAATATGAATCTAATTATGCTAACATTCTAATTTTGCCTTTCAATACAATTTTTACTCGTTATTACATGCTGGAGTTGCTCTTAAAAATATGAAAAATATTGAACGTTATTAAACTAATGTTTGCTACATTTTACTGTAACACTAGACACCACTAGATGTCAGTAAATCAATAGATTTAAGAATATTTCCCCCATGACGCTTTATTATTGTCATTTGGGTAAAATATAGTTATATGTACGAAAATGCATAAGGTAAAATCAGACGGTTTCGTATTACAAACTGCATCCATGTCATCGTATTTAATATTAATAAATATATAAATTAATATAAATATAGCTATACTAAGAATCCAACACGTGGATTGGATGACTTATTACGATAAAATATTAATATTATATAGGGAAATCTAAAAACGTAGACTATTTGAAAACAAAATGTCGGCAAAGATGAAACGATATCCATAATGTCTAAAATCCTCAAGCTTGTTGATACTCCTATGAGCTGCAGCCGCGAGGAAGGCGTGCCGCGCGGGTGACGTCATCAAACATTTCTCGAGTCGTGCCACATTCCCCAAACGGCGCGAGGGCAACCGTTTTCGGTTTATTTTCTCCACAGTTCTCGTTTTGTTCTCTGCTGTTGCACTGGACCCTACAGCTGCTTTTGTTTCTAGGCTTCCTCCAGCCGTCTGCAGAAAGTTTGTTAACGTTACCGTGAGTTACGTTATATATTTTTCTTGCTTCATAAACTTTTCTTTGCCGCTGTTTGTCGTCTTTTCTCTGATCTCTGTGTATGTTTTGTTATTCAGCTCATCATTCTCGTGTGTCGCCTATAATAAACCATGTGAAATCAGCTCAAGAGCCTGACTGACAATAAACAGAGTTTCTTGTCATTAATAACGTGTGTGATAATCTTAAAGAGAATTCGTTATGTTTTGCGCTGACATAACGTGTGCTTTTAGCTAACGTTAGTTAGCTTGACAGTAGGAAGTCTCCTCAAACCTCAACATCTTAACGTAATAAGCGTTGATGTCTCTTGAACACTAAACCGAGGGGGAACTCGTTATAATCTGTTAAACTGCTCTTTCAGCTCGTGACACAAAATATTTTGACTGGCTTCTGAAGAAAATTAGATTGTCATGTAATGTATTACCGTTAGGCATTAACATGAACAGACAATCCGCAGTGTTTTGATGGCGTACGTAACGTTAACTCTCGAAATTAAAGACTTGAGCAGTCCCTTGAACACTGCTGCGGTTTCCTCATTTCAATATGTTTCTTGTAGACGTTGACACGTTATGAGTGAAGAGTCTCCTGCTTGTGTGTTGGATCATTGAGGACTCCCAGATCTCAAAATGCACTGCAGGGCTCGACAATAACGTTAAGCCTGTTCACGTGCTTAAATCTCTCATTCACATGTCCGAGTAAAAAAAATCGCTTGTGTGTGTTGTAAAGTATAATTTATTCTGAAGCAATATTCTCGCCAGAGCTCAGTCAGCTTTAACACATTTAAATCTGCATAACATATGTGATATTTACCTTTTTCTAAAAGGCAATCTGTCGCCTAATCTTATGGCTATTGGATCAATAAATTAAATTACATTTAAGGGTTCACTATGTAAAAAAAATATATATATATAAAAAATCAGTAAAATATTCACAAACCTAGGCCAGTGTTATATATTTTGTTAAATTGAGTACTTATCCCAAATGTTTCCAACTATTTGTAAATTGTGAGAAAATTGCCATTTTAACCAATGAACTGGGACGTGAGGGAGTCGTCTGTCAATTGCGTTACCCTCGGTTCCCCTTTTTTGCAGACACTTACTCCAGTGTGCAACAAGTGTCACAGCAGTCGCTGAACGAATGCACAGATTAAAGTCATAACATCATTTTCAGCACCCTCAAATGCATCTAATGTGATAGAGACATGCGTTACCTCGTACTCATGACCGGAAAAGCGGAACAGGCAGACTCCGGCATAATAAAAGTCCCTCTGCTCGCGAGGCGTGTTGCGTTTAATCGCTCCAGCGGCCTTGCTCCGCTCCACTGCACTCTGCTCTGCTTCATACTACTGTAATGTTAATAACCGCATCCATGAACATGATTTTTGCCAGATTCTCATCCCAATTCTTTTCCACCTGCTGTGAAGACCACATTTCCCAAGATGCTGCACTCAAGCTTGGCATTATCAAACTACGCCTTTGTTTTGAATAGGCGACCTCTAGCAGACAGAAAAGTTGTGAGTTAATGTGGCACAGTTTCTCTGTGTTTCTCAGTTTCTCGGCGCTCATTTGTTTCGGTTTCTTGTGCTGCGCAAGCGCCAACAGTGCAACCTTATTACCGTCAGTTCATTATACATTATATGATGTTATCCACTATCAATCGCCACGTACACTAAATGAATGCAAAATCATTCTTGCATCTTAGTGATTCCTTAGGTATTTTGTTATTGACGTTTTAATCAGGCTACTTTACTAAGTAATATTCTCTTTCACTTGACCCTTCAAGAAATCCACTTGTCCGGGATGAGCACTGATGTCTAACCCTGTACTGTCATCCTTTAGAACGCGTGAGATTTGATTTGAAATGGCGTTTAATGTTTAAAACTCTAAAGTGTCATAAGCTGTAAAGGGGGTCGCACACCGGATGCGTACATTATATATGCGCAAGCTCAATTTTAAATTGACTTCTGACACAAGTTCTGCACAATGGGTGCATCTTGTAGCACAGGGTGAAATCAGTATATACATTGACGATTTGAGGAAAATATAATATACATTTAATATAAAACCTTAAAATTGAGCTCTGTGGCGCTGCAGGATTGAGAACAATTCCTGAGTTGCCGCGGACAGGCGCTGAATGCCACCACCGGTGTGTGTACACTCATTGAAAACAATGCAGGGCTCTACGCTAACTTTTTTCTTGAGGAGCACTTGTGCTCCTAATTAAAAAAATTTAGGAGCACAGTCAAAAATTTAGGAGCACATTCTAATCCATCAAACACATTCCAATTATAACTTTCCCATTACAGGACGATATTTGTCCTTTAATGTCCAGGGTAATTTTTACCATTATAAGAGCAATGTTTTCTAATCTTATTAAATGTATGCATCATCTGTCAATTTCTTAAATTCAACATAATTCTCACATTATATTATCATTAACTTCTGAGAGTACAGCACAAATACACACAAAAAGCAGAACTGGACATACTATCAAACACCTATGCATTTAATGCATGAGTTAATGTTGTATGAATGTTTTACATATAAGTTTTTGAATTTAGAAATATGTACAAATTAAACTTTAAAAGTTTAATATTTTAAATAAAAAAAGTCCATGCAAAGTATAAATATGAAAATAAAAACCGCCAGTAGGTGGCGGCAAGTCATTCAGTCAATAGTTCAAAACACAAGATTCATTTGAATCGAATCACTTGGAGATGCGAATCAGTTCTGGCGAGGCTTTGATTTTCACAAATAGACAGTGTTGTGGCTAAAACGTTGTTACTTAATATCAACTCGTCTATTAGATTTTTGTACGAGATCAGTATCACACATGCAATCATGCCAATACTCGGAGCTAGCAAGCTGTAACTTTTGGCGCTCTGGCGCTCCATAAACAGAACCGCATGCGTCTCGCGGGGGAACATTGCAGCCGGATCTACTTCTCTCTGTTTGTGGTGAGTCACGCAGATATTGTGCTAATCCGCAGCGGGAATAATTTATTTTGTGTGTAACGTTACAGTGATTCAGAATAAGACAAAAACCCGGTTTGGAAAAAATCTTCATGATATACTCGCTCATTATATACATTTAGTATTTTTTTTAAACAGCATGTGTGATAAAGATTAACTCAAGGGCTTTTTAAATGTATTATTAATACATTATTGTTTGATGGCATTTATGCCCCAAGCATCCGCTAATTTCTGGGCTTGTTTATGATAATCCAAACGTGGTATTTCCAGTTAATTTTGCGTCTGGTAAAGTGCGCATGGCTGCGTCGTCAGACTCGTCACACATGTTTCACTTCAATCGTTGTAAACAATCGTTGTTTGAAGTGTAGTCCGTCGCACACGTTTTTGCACTTCTTCTGCTGAGTGCTGACTGAAGGCATGAAAAGCAGCTGATTGCAGTAGGAAACATAGCCTAACAGTTTCTCAGTGTTGATTCAGTCAGTGTTGTAGTTTTTATTCCGATTGTACACATCCATTCATGAGAATCGATCGGGTCACTCGCACCGGTGCGCCTAAATATTTTTTCACAGTCGCACGCAGTAATTTTTAGGCGTAAATGCGCCCAAAATGGGCGTTATGTAGAGCCCTGCAATGTGTTCAAATTTTAGAGACGCAGCGCGGTGCTGAGCTTTGCTTCCGTAGGTTGTCACGTCTTTCCCCATTACATTATTTTTCACCTATACTGCATGTTTTTGGATTGTGTGGGAAATCGGAGCTTTAGAAAGACATGCCGACACGGGGAGAACATGCAAACTCCACACAGAAAGGCCTTAGCTGGGACTTGAGCCGGGGACCTTCTTGGCACTTAATGTGATCATATTAAATGTGAAATATTTGACAGATTTATTGTGATACTGAAGAAATTCTTTTTTAGGCTGTCTCGAATGCTTCTTTTTGAACCTCTTTCTTTTAATGAGTCTATCCATGCCCATTTCTTTTACCAAAAAAGATGAAGTCCTTTGGTCTGTGTACTCTCATGACTGCGGTTGATGAGCCCAGATCTGCCTCCTCCCTCATTCTCCCGCTAATGCAGACCAGATGGAAATTAGAGCCACTGATGCAAGCCAAGTGATAACACTCACAACCGTGTGTTCTGATGCCAAATCCCCCCCAAACAAACACACACACGTCTGTGCTATCTGTTGGCCAGTTTTGCTAATGCATATAATTTACTGTGAAAGAGGGAGTTGGCATACAGCAGCCAAGACGGCTGATCGCCCTGCTGTCACTTTGCACGAAGAAGGGCCTCTTAGAACATGCATATGTTGTGGAGGTGTTTCAACCTTACAGGCCATGAAGCTCAGGGTTGTCACCCGACACAAGCAGGTCGGCATGCGTGACAAGGCAATTTGTGGTCAAGGACATGTAAATATGTGGTCTCAAATTGATGCTAGCTTGCTTTTTCCCAAGGTGCACAGACTCTCCTAAGTTAAAGGGGTCATGAACTGGCTTTAAAGAGGTCATATAATGGTACATGCACTTTTGTTGCTATGTTGCATTTACAAGTTGATATGGAAATGTGTGTTGGCAGTGCCTGTACACATCCATCATATAAGGCCATCCTTAAAAATATTTTGGTTTGCAGTAACAGTAAAAAAAATTTTTTTAAAAAAAAGGGTCGGTTGGTAGGTCTATTTTATTTTTTTCAAGTTTTAAAGGTCCAATGGCATGAAATTTTTATTTTATGATGTTTTTCAACATTAATATGAGTTCCCCTCCTGAATGTTGTCCCCAAGTGGCTAGAAATTTTGATCGGCGTAAACTGAGTTCTGGCTGTCTTTCTCTGCCTTTGAGAAAATGAGAGCTCAGACGTGCTGATCTTGAATTCTCAAAGATCAAAATCAAAATATAAGATATGAGTTAAAAAGTTTGGGACGTGTCAGTAAGTACTGGATCTGCGCATTAGTAAGCTCTCAAATTGAAAGCAAACTAATATAGCTTAACAACAACACAAACGGGGGAAATAGCACTTACACTTAAAGGAACACTCCAACTGTTTTAGAAATAGGGCTTATTCAACTTTGGTACTTTGCTACATTTAGATATGTGGGTAAATGCATTTTAAGCTAAGCTAGCGGCGACCCTGCCAAACTAAAACAATGCATGCACTGAGCATTTGCCCACATATCTAAATGTCTAAAGAAGTTGAATAAACCTTATTTCTAAAAACGGTGGCGTGCTGCTCTTTGTAGATATGCATCTTTATGTTGCATTTATTTGTCCTATTGTCATTTGTTTATAAGTATAAATTTTATTACTGACCGATTACTTGATTATGTAATCACTTGAAAACGTTTTACTTATATTTAGCAATTATTGCTGTGGTTTACTTTTAAGATGTTGGTTCCCACCCCAAGCGATCGTGTTATTAAAGATAGATCCCACGCAACTGAACCAGCCTTTTTTGATATTAACAAAACAAGATTCATGCACTCTCTATTTGTGTGTGTATATATATAATATTCGCTAATCCTGGTGGGATTGAGCTATGAATAATAAGTTTACTAATACTTGGTTCAATTTAAATAATATAATTTTAAGTAGCCTAATTGAGTGATTCTGCATTTCCTATGCATGTTTTTTTATTGCATGATAGGTCTTAAATTTTATTCATAATGGTCTTAAAAAGGTCTTAAAAAGTCTTAAATTTGACTTGGTGAAACCTGCAGATACCCTGTTACCAACGTAATCCAATCATAAGCGTTAGACTGGACCTTACTGTTTTATAAAACATACATTTATTATAGATACACACACACACACACATATATATATATATATATATATATATATATATATATATATATATATATATATATATATATATATATATATATATATTAGGGCAAGTTAACGCATTTATTAATTAACGCAGACAATTGCTTTATCGTGCATTAACATAGTTATTTATTATTATATTCAAAGCCTGTTGCTCACTGCCTCTGAATATACATAAAGACAAACCATATTCACAGGAGAATACAGGACTGTCTGTCAGCCAAGGCTTGACATTCTTTGTCAGGGACAAATAAAATATTAAAATAACCAGAAACTCGAGAATGATTCAGATTTTTTTGTTGTTATTATTATATTCAATGTAAACAGCGATTGATAATGGAGTGCAGGGCTCGACATTAAGGCTTGTCTGTTTGTCCGGGACAAGTGGATTTTTTGAAGGGACAAGTGAAAAAGAATTTTACTTGCCCGACAGACAAGAACCTGATTAAAACAAAAAATAACTAGCAAATCATCAAAATGCAAGAATGATTGTGCATTAATTTAGTGTAAGTGGTGATCGATAGTGGTGGATAATAATATATGATGAACTGACAATAACAAGGTAGCGCTGTTGACGCTCATGCAGCCTCTCAAGGAGAAATTACAACACTAGAGCGTTTAAGCCGTTTCCTGAATACCATTACGACTAAAAATGACACTGCTTTCATATGACAGTTTCATAAACAATTAATTAACATTCACTGTCATTAACATTCACTTAAAGTCACTGACATTTTATATACTGAGTGCCTTTGTTCGATTTCAGCAGTGGAAATCGTTCACACAGCAGAACCGTAACCCGAACGATTCAGTGTTTTAATGAATCGTTTGAATGAACGACTCAATGACTCGCTCATTAAGACGGCCACCTGCTGCCAGCTACTGGAGGTTTAGTTTCATGTTTAAACATACTTTCCAACATTTCTTTTTTGTCTATTCAAAACTACAAATCTCAAAACATTATTTAATGCAGTTAATTTTTTTTAAATTGTATTGTTAACAGCCCTTATAGCTTCTTAATATAATGTATTGTTCAAATTTAACAATATGAAATAAAACCTGAAGCATAGCCTATATTTAATAAGATTAGGGGGAAAATGCCCTTTATAAAAGGTAAAAATATCACACATTTGAAATTATTCAATACATTTTTTTCAAAAATATGCAGATTTACATATGTCAAAGCTGATTGAAGCACGTTTTCAAGTTTTTCATTAACCGTTAATCGAGGCCCTTAGCGGTTAATACTCGGTTAACCATAGTGTGCGTCAGGGTTATTATTTTTAGTTTATTAATTTGACGACCGCCATCTCCGTATAGTGAACGTGCCTATAGAGAGAAATGCACATCATGGATTACATAATCAGAGACTAGCCTATTTCTTTTCGTTTTAAATTGTTAAAAGACATTTCAAGCTTTCTTAAGATATATTTCATGTCTGTGAGGCCTACGCTGAGTTTCGTTAAATTAGGATGAGATGCGCTCCAGTTCACGAGCAATGCGAGTGGCCGCGAGGGCGCCTGCATGATTAGGGCATGTAGTAAAATATGCAGCCGAGAATGATTCACACAAAGTTTGACTCGCGCGGCTGAGCCTCTCCCGGCAGAGAGTTCAAGCATCTGTGGACTTGTTCCTTCAGCTCTGGCCATCTTGCTTTCAGTCCGCTATTAGCTTTTTTTGTTTTCTTCATTACATTTAAAGTAACCTCTGCTTTTCGCTAGTCCCTCACAAGTTTCTCACTTTAAACTTTCTTTCTTCTGATCCGTTATGCACAGCGCGCACGGCTCCCGCTCTGCGTTTGACCTAATGCGACTTATAGTCCAGTGCGACTTATGTTTTTTTTCCTCTACATGACATTTTTTGACTGATGCGACTTATACTCCGGAGCGACTTAAAGCCTGAAAAATGCGGTAAGCACTGCATTGCAATACTTGCATTTTGCCCCGTCACTCTCAATTTTAAAGTGCTCCCACGCTGTATTTTTCTTTGTCCACTTCATGTTAGAAAACTGGTCATGACTTTTTCTTGTGGATATTACAAATGTCTGGGAGTGCTCTGGCGGTTTCTAGTGGTGCAAAAATATATTACAACTAAATTCAAAGCACGTCATTTACGCCACTTAACCGAGCAAAATGTTTTACTCGGTTATGCAATTTTTAACGGTTAATCGGTTAACCATGGACACCCCTAGTCTGATTGCATGTTTTATTTAGAACATCAATCTTATAACATTAATTATTGCAGCTGTATTTTTTAATGATGGGAATATTACTACAGAATCAATATGTGTATGCCACCAATTTAATTTAATAAATGTTTAAATTGATATTTACAAGAAATATTGTTACTGTTACTAACTTTTAACTGCTGTAAAATGCACCTTATTTGTTTAAAGTGTTTAGAAACCATATGTTATTGAACTTTTGTTCATATAGCAGCACTTTTGTATTCATTGTTGAATTTTGCGCATATAATCGCAAGAGGATAGTGATTTAAAAAAATAAATAAAATTCAGTAATAAGATTTTGGTGATTGGTTCAGGTGATTACCTAATCAGCACCTCATTCTAAATGAGGTGTGCCTGTGTTGGAATTCAACAGACATTGGAATGGAATGGCTTCCATACTTGTAGAGATGTTGATTTAAAGGTGCCCTAGAATGATTTGAAACAATATATTAAATTGTTCTCTGATATCTACATAGAGGGTATGTGGCTTATTTACGGGAAAAAAAAAAGTCCAGAGATACAGTTTTACAGGTCCATTTACATCCCTAGAAATTGTCCCTAGGATGTAATGCTCTGTTTTGCCTTATTTGGAAGAGTCATGAATATTAATGTTTAGCTCTGCTCTGATTGGCTTATTTCAACAGCTCGCAGCAGTTCAGTAAAGCGGCTCGTGAGTCCTGACCGTCCTGACAGAACACAGACCGACTAAATGAAACTTTCAGCAAAACATCTCAAATGGAGATTGATAAAATGCAGCTTACTTGTTTATTTGGTGTTTTCAGATCATCCGCGGGCGAGAAAGAGCTCGCGTCTGTGCGGTTGCCAGATTTCAGTAATTAAATCCCCCAAACACAATTTTTCTGTGAAAAGAAACCCGTATACACTCCGGTTTTTACCTAAACATGTCCAATCCGGCAACCATATGCACGCAAGTTCTCTCTCACGCACGGATGATCTGAAAACACCAATAAACAAGTAAGCTGCATTTTATCAATTTCCATTTGAGATGTTCTGCTTAAAGTGTCATTCAGCCTACATTTTAGACTTGTCTTTTTTCGTCAACGATAATGCATGTTTATAGAACATTAGTCACAATGTAGGCTAACGTTACGCAGTGACTGTGATGTAGCCTAATCTGAAATACAAATAGGCAAAAACATCATAAGAAACACCATACTTCAGTTCTCAAAAATATAAATATATAACTTATATTTTTACAAAATGAATAGCCTTGTCAAATGACTCGTTTTAACTTATATGGTGGAAAAGGTGACATTTGCTAGAAGGATCGAATAAATGATCTGTAAGCAGCGTATCTACTAGGGGTGTAACGGTTCACAAAATTCACGGTTCGGTTCGATACAATACACTGGTGTCACGGTTCGGTATGTTTTAGATACAGCAAAAAGAAAATATTGGCAGATAAATTACCTTTGTTATTATTTTTTTATTAAAACTAACAAAGTATGATTTTTTATTTTTTTACATTGAACAATGATGGAGCTATACTTTACCCATCTTCTATGTAGTTACAGGAATAAGACATTAGCTCTTTACATTAGCGTGTGCAGTGCGTGTTGCGTTGCGTGTGCGTTGTCCCAGCCCTACCTGTAGTGCTTTCACATATGCTGCGTTTGCAGTCCGCAACTGATCCGCTGTTGCACACCACAAACACAGCATTGATTCATTATTTTTTATTTAAAATCCAAAAGTTTTTACTGAACATGCCTCGTCAGAATTCCAATTCTCTTTGTTTACTCTTTAATAGAAGTCAGGTTACGTAGCCTACTACATTTAAACAACATTTTATTACATTTATTTATTTATATTTATATACTTTAGATTTAGCTCACACAAGTGGCAAAACATTTAAACATATTTTATAGCCTTAAATCACAAACATTTTAAATTAGAAACTTACAAAAGTCTATTCAAAAACAGCCGACACTCGTCTTTTCTTTCGTTTTTACACCCTTTTAAAAGAAATCCTGCAGGTCAAAAAGAACTTTGCTTTTCACCTCCAAGAAAGTACGAGTGCTCTCCATTATGGCACTTTTTTTTTAACCTAAATGCCAGGTAAGGTGTCGTTTTGTTGCTTTACTTGAGAAAAAAAAGCCATGTGTTGACTTTGAAACAAGAGTATATTTTAAATGATATGCATCTGTGGTGAAATTACTAGATTTTCACGTCAGTATATGTTTATTTTAATGCGAACAATGTTCTATCACTTTAATGCAGCAACGCAGCGCAGCAAAAAATAGACTCGGTACGAAAACGATCCGTGCACTGCTGCAGATGCAACGCTGCTGGAACGGACTGACGGACAGCATCCGCGTGCGGTGTGAAAGCTGTCATCCGTTAGCATGGGTACTGAAAAAAATACGCACACGCACTGCATACGGAGTATGTGTGAAACGGGCGTTAGGTCTCATATCCGCGGCTATAAATGGACCACTTGCCGCGGTGATGTCTTTTGCCATTTGAATAAGTTGGAAATGTCTGTCTAAATGCTGCGGGGATAGTTTGTGGGATAGTTTGTGGCTGTTTCTCCTTTTTATCGTCTTGTTGTCGGCATAAATGAGTTGATTGACATGACATGAATTATTCCCGCTGCTGTACCATCAGCAAATGCGACATACCGTTGTTTTTTTATTCCATCACTCTTGCCAACACCATCATAGCTTACAAAGAATCCAAAGTTCACCCAAACACCATGTCTGTTGGTTATTGGAGGATCTTCTATTTCTGGTTTGTTAAACGCAAAAGCCATTTTGCCGCGAGCATTCAGCGTGTAGCCTACTGAGTAAGCGAGCACCTGACTGAGCAGCCTAAAACATATTTTTTTTTCCTTTTTTTTCTTTCACTTCGGCGGTGTCAGGGGCATTGTTCTGTTATGTTGTTTTGGTTATTGGGCTACCTTGTTGAACGCATATTATATTTCACACACTTTTTTATTTTCCAAATCTAATTAATTAGTCCAAGAACCGTTCGGTACATAATGCGTACCGCATACCGAACCGAAAGCCTCGTACCGAACGGTTCAATACGAATACGCGTATCGTTACACCCCTAGTATCTACGGTTGTATTTTGTAAAATAATATTAACCTTTGTCATTAGACACTATATAGTGTTGTATGGTACTTGGTGTTTCCTGTTGTTACTGTACTAGCATCTTGTGAAATCCTCAGGTCTCCCATGAAGTGTGTCCATGCAAGCAGCTTGTTTACCTGATGATTCGCTCCATCATTTCTGCCTGACAATGCACATGTTTGGACAGATGCAAATGTTGGGGGTGTGCATATAAATGATCTCACAGTATGTGATGTCCATGTACTGAACTCTTATTTCACCATGGCAAGGTTAGTTCAAGTTTTCATTCTAGGGCACCTTTAAGAAAAAATTGCAATGGTCTCTTATCTGAGGTAGGGCTGGGCGACAAAAAAAAAATCTTATTTATTTATTTATTTCAAATTGAATTAAATGTATTTAAATGTTGCTCCTAAGTGAAAGTTTTAGAAAACAGACTGTTAATTGTTTTAAACTAATCATAATTGTCAGAAAATGACAAACATGTTTTGGATTCCTTACACTTTTCCAGTAATTTTTCCTTAACAAAATGAATATGTTAATAGAAAAATGTAAGTCTTCGTTTCTGCATGTGTTAACGGGTGATATTGTTTCTAGTCATGAAAAGGGTTTGTGTTGCCTGACTTTGTATCTGTGGCACAGGCTTGTTTTAGAAATGCACAGTTGACAGTAGTAATAGTAGTAGCTTGAGTTCGTAGACTGCAGCTGTAAATTTAATGTTAAACATAAAAATTAGGTTGTTCATTTTTACAGATGTCATTGTTTTTATGGTAAAAATGTAATATTCACATTTTTATTCAAAGTAATCATTGGTCTTATATTAGCCCTAATAATATTATACTCCATAGTGTGATACATTTAGATCATTATTAAAATCATGCATATTAGGGCTGCTCCAATCAGGATTTTTGCAGCTGTTGCAGAGTACCGATTTCTTGTCATGGTTATGGGCCGATACCGATTGCGATGCTTCGCTGATTTGTGATCTTCATTATACAGACCAATTGAGCATTTTAATATGCCTTTAAAATTGGATTTCTGCATAACACTTTTTGAATATCAGGATAGGGCTGGGCGATATGGAAAAAAAAGTCATATCTATTTTGTTTGGTTGAATGGCAACACACTGTACATATCCCGGTATTTTCTACATTTTTTCTTCTTCTTTTTTTTAAATCCGTATTTATTTAATAATAATCATTTTATTTCACATCCTCCCCAATGATGTACTTAAAAGCAATGTTGATTTTGAAGGCTATAAACAAATACAGTGAATGTAATGTTGGCATGTATTAATAATAATTTCTGTTTTAAATTCACTAAACTAAAAAAATGTAAATAAACAAAAGCATATTAGCCTATATTTTATTATCCAATTATAATGGTCACTTTCATAAAAAATATACATACCTGTAGGTTTAAAATTCCACATATGGCACATTTAATGACCAACAACAAATATTTTAGAAATATGTTTTGGTCAGAATTATTGCGTTCCTATTCTATTGTGCGTTGTCTTTGCCGCGCATGCTCGCGCGGGCGCTCATTGACGGAAGCCTGAAGTTTAGCGTAAATTAAAGGGTTAGTTCACCCAAAAATGAAACTGGTCATTAATGACTCACCCTAATGTTGTTCCACACATGTAAGACCTTCGTCATCTTCGGAACACAATTTAAGATATTTTATATTTTGTCCAAGTGTTTTCTGTTCCTCCATTGAACATGTATGTACTGTACTGTCCCTTTCCAGAAAGGTAATAAAAACATCCTCAAACATCAGTGGGTGACATCAGTGGGTTAGTTAGAATTTTTTGAAGCACTGAAAATACATTTTGGTCCAAAACGAACAAAAACTACGACTTTATTCAGCATTGTCTTCTCTTCCTGGTTTGTTTTCAATCCCCGTTCGTAACTGCGCAGTCTCCCTCAGACTATAATCGAAGTTCGGGTGCATTAGATAACATGTCAGCAGCGTTACTGCGGAGTCGCGAACGCGGATTGAAAACAAACACGGAAGAGAAGACAATGCTGAATAAAGTCGTAGTTTTTGGTATGCTTCAAAAAATTCTAACTAACCAACTGATGTCTTCTGGACTACTTTGAGATTTTTATTATCTTTGTGGAAAGGGACAGTATACCCTACATACATTTTCAATTGAGGAACAGAAAGCTCTAGGACTAAATATAAAATATCTTAAACTATGTTCTGAAAATGAACTGTGGTCTGGGTGAACTAACCCTTTAAATGGCAGAAGGATTGTCCTCTCTGGAGAGCAAAAGGGACATATTTGCATGACTTCCTAACATTTACAGATGGAGAATATATACAAGTTATGCACTAAGGAAAACACCACATTTCAAACGCCTTAAACAGCGCAAGTACGTTAGGATATCTGTCTAGCAGCACAAGTATCTCTCAGAGCATCTGACAGGGCAAGCTGCTTTAAACTATAACTATATCTTTCTAGTTATTTTAAAGCCCTTACTATAACGCACGTCCTGTTTAGGACAAATTGTATCATGCACTTTCCCTGCATCAGCTCCTTCTGCTTTCTCTGCTTTTTTTCAGATGCGTTCGTCATATCTACTGTATATCGATATTTCCAAACGGCGTTCGCCCATCACTTAGGACTGACTGACCCATGTTCAACTGCTGTTCACCTGGAACCCTTCTCCACTTTGGCCTTCAAAGCTCTCGTTTGAATAATTGCAACTACCCTCACGAGTCATGTACATCCTCACGCACTGACGTCATCAAATTGCGATCGGTTCGTGAGGTGGGCCAAGTTTAGTGAGTACCGATCGAGTCAAAATATGATTACTAGATTCATTGGCCTGCCCGGGATGTTGGGCTTAACCTATAAAGGTTAATTTGTTGTTAACCTTTATAGAAATGTTCAAGTAAGGGCTTCCAATGTAGTTTACAGCATTATCTTTAGGAAACTTTGTTATATGCTAATTTAATTAATAATAATTATTATTAAAACAATTTGTAAACCACTGATTAATAAAAATAAATAAAAAGCTATTTTTTAAAACTCCTATACCGATCCCGTAACAATCTGTGACTTCAAAACCAAGGTACTTACTGCACCGTCAGTTTTGTGTGTGGTTGCACCCCTACTTAACTTATTCTCTAACACACGAACTGGTGAGTAAAATCTAAGAATTTATTAGCCCATGTCTATGATAGATATAATTTAGTCCCCCAGAGTGAAGATTTACTCGCATATGCAAGTGATTTGCTCGGTTGTTTAAGGAATTTTACACATGCTCCCAAAAACATTTTAGTGTTCTCAGACTCAGTGTTTTGGTCACAAATTTGAGTGAAACACACTCACTATTGAGCCCTGCCTTTTTTTAATCAAATTAGTCCTAATATGTTGTATTTAATAGCTTGTGTGTTAATTGAACCAGTTTCAGTAAACATCAAAGGACTGATGAAGAATTGATGGCAGATGTATATACAAAAGCAGACAGAGCAATAGGTTGTGTTTTTTTGTTTTTTGTAGCTGTTGAACAACATATGAACAATGAGGGGATGAGTCAAGGTTTCTGTTGCTTAGAAACAAGAGCACCCACCCAGAAGACACCAGCCTATTTATTTATCAACATCCATCAACCCATTCTTTAAAAAAAAAAAACATTTTCTGCTTTCATTTTCATAATTTAACACCCAATTGAGATATCTTGTATAAAACAAATGTCTTCTCTAATAGAAATGTTTCTGTTGTCTTTCAGGTGAAGAGTTCCTGGTCGGCAGCTAAAGAAAGCAGCCTGGTCAGTTGGTCAAGTCTGTGGATTTCTTCTGCCACTTGGTGAGTATCTCGGTTTCTTTAAGAATAGCTTTCATGGTGGGTTTCGTTTTAACCAGAAAAGGCCTTACAGACTGGTGATCGTGAAAAAGTGACCTTGGGGTTTATGCTGTTGAATTACTTAATTGGTTGCATTTGTTTTTAGGGAGTAATTCAAGAACATAACTTAGAACTTTCTTTAAGCTGCTGTTGCCTAGTTACAGAAAGGAAATAAAAGCCCACCTTTGTCTCTCAAATCAGTACATTTCTAGCATGGTGACTGCCTATTGAGAATACTGAATTGACAGGTTTGCGTCATAAACTGTCATATTAAATGAACAAGTCTTCTTGTCAACACTAAGAACTCCGTACCGTCCAAACAAAATTAGACTGACAGACTTGGCTATATGCAGATCTTGAAATTTTAAAGATAAGTGGATGATAACTGACCATTCCTGAATGTCTTATTACATGTTCTCAAAACTGGCAAAGATCAGCTGACTTTCATGGGAATTTTGAGAAAACCACTGTAGTGTCGCTGCCCAAATCATGGTGCTATGACTGAATGATTACGCCTACTGGCTTCCATATCTGTGATCATGAATTGACTGCAGAGCTTGAAGTCTGCTGTATTTTCACTGGCTGCAAGGCTCTACTCCAGTTTGCATTCTTCTTTTTTCCAAAACCCTGCATTAGACTCTCAGAATATGTTGTTTGGGTGACCTTTTCCAGACTATTAAAGGATTGGTTCACTTTAAAATGAAAATTTCCTGATAATTTACTCACCCCTCAATTTACTCAACATACTTTTTAACCACAAATGCTTGACTTCAGTGTTGTGATTCTTTAAGGTGTATGGCGTTATCATGCCAGAAAGGTCACGTCACGTAGGTGGAAGTACCTAGCCTGGCTCTGCCTTCCTACGTACTTCCGCTCAATTTTCATTTTCCTTCAGTACTATGTCTGGGACTGCTGTGTAGTCTTAGGTTTTCTCCGAACAAATTTTTACCGGTCCAATCAGCGAACAGAGGGAGTGGCTGAGAACGATGTCGTTGATGTCGAGCGCTAGTTTGAGATGTAGTTCAATGATGGCGGCGGAGAAAGATGCAAACTAAACCATTCATTGCATTGTGGCACCGCTGCCGAATATCCAGAAGCTAAAGCCGGAGCAAGAACAGTCTTTGCTGGGGTTTGTTGGTGGCCATGATGTTGTGGCCCTCCAACAGGTTAAATTCGGTAAAAGTTTGATTTTCCAGATCGCTTCGTTAGTAATGAAGGAGTTGGAGTGATGAAGGAGTTGGCTGAAGCTATTCGGACGGTAACTGTTTCTCGTGGGGTCGGAAGGTATTGCCATCATTTAAGTTACGGGGGCTAGTCAGTTTTTTTATTGCCGTCCGTCTCTCACCAGGCCCTGATATACTTGTGAAAAAAGGTCTTTTTTTTTTTGTTCTTTTTTTTGTTTTTTGTTTAGGGGTAGGGCTCAACACTAAAAATTATCATAAAATAAAGACAGATGACGATGACAGACAAAAAGAAAGAATTAGATAGAGCCCGAAATAAAACGAGGGTAAATATCGGAGCGGCTTTTCCGAGGTGGAGGGAGCTAACGTTACGTGTCCTGAAAGGATTAAAAACCGATGCAGAGTTAGCCAGATTTCTGCTTAACAAGTAAGTATCCCTGCTTGATTTGTTTCATTGGTCGAAATCACTGTGGGTTTGAATTCCTCGTCGGAGCCCATTGCAGGGATGGAAATTAGCACCCGCCACCAGCCAAATGCGGTTGATTTTGAGCTGTGGCGGGTAAACTCGCTTCACCTACTGGCCACCGTGGCGGGTGAATATAAATAGCATACTGTATCCCGTCGTTATAAACTTTGTTCAATGCATGCGAGTGCGGCTGTATGTCCGAATATGACCAGTCGTTTTCGCCGTCATTACCCGGATGTAGTACCAGAAGACGCGAATACGAACTCGCGCGCGCTGAGAGAAGATCCATCACTGCGCATCATCCGAAAGCGTGCACACGTCTCACAGCGTGCAAATATTGAGTTATCTTTCAAGTCTTGCACCTAAATGGACAAACTCACACAAGAAGTATTTCAACATGTGAATCTTTATGAGTATCCAAGCAGACATAGTCTGAATATGCCTCAAGTGAACTGTATACAGCCGAGAAAGACGAGCATATCCTTCTATTAGGTCTTAAAGGGGCAGTAGCCTTTACTGCTCTGTTAAATGTCAAACAAAAGATAAGGACATCACTCAATGCTCTTGACTGAATAGCTTTTGTAAGTTTAATATGGATTATTCTTTAATTTAAACAGTTAAATATGCAGTTATTTTACATTTGATTACTTTATTCAATTTCTGTACCTTTCTGCAGGCCAGTAGACCTATTATTATTTAATGTACACATGAGTGAGGTCAAGTTAAACATTTTAGTTTGAATTTTATTTTATACGGTGCATTGTTGCAATGTGCCAAATAAATATTTGCATAATTTGTAATTGATTTACTATTTGAAACTAATATTAATTCATGCAATTGCAATGCCTTGATTTTTAGTAAAGTTACACAGTCATAGCATTAGCCATAAATGCAATGGATAATTGGCATAATTTCTTTTAGTGTTTCGGTTTCAGCCAATAATTTTTATTTCTGTGCATCCCTTCTGACAATGTTCTGCTCGGTATGTCATCAACACGCTTCAGAAGATGCCAAAACTAATAGTTTCATTGTTGGTACTAAAAACCTAAAACTGGAAGCAATAAAAGACCACAAATCATCCAAATGCCACATCCAGGTAAAAAAAAAAAAAAAAAAAAAGAGCGCACAGATCCCTACTCATTTAATGAAATGTATATCAGTTCATGGTTTGTGTATAAGAGAGAAAGAAAAAATGTCAGTATTTCATTGAGACTTGAGATTAAATAAACTACTTCAGTATTGTAGAGCTTGTAGTAATAATTTTTCACATGCAGTTACACATTGTCGGTTAAAAACAAGAAAGTGGCTGGTTAAAACATTGAGTGGCTGGTAGATTTTGAAATCGACGAGCCACAGTGGCCATTGGACAAAGTTAATTTCCATCCCTGGCCTATTGACTCGGTGTCAAAACTCTAGCCGCATAACATACAGATAAAATGTCACGCACTGTGCAAAGCAGCTATTGAAACCTACTGAATCAATGTTCAGATTGCTGAAATAATGTACTAGTAAACCTTTTTTAGCATTACATATCGATAGACTAATTATTTGCATTCTGTAATGTTAGTTACCATTATATTATCTTACTAGCTATTTATTACTTGTAGAAATAGTGCAACGTCATATAGTTACATTACATGTATTGTAAAATGCGTAATGTTTTGAGGATCAAGTTTGTAGTCAAAGTATGGGCAGGCCATGATTTTTCGTCCGTACCAGTGAATGTGCCATAACTGTTTATGCGCTGTCATTTATCCACATAGCCCTGCTTGCTGTGGGAGGGCTGTGCCTGTGAACTGTGCTTGTTCAAGTTTTCAGGCTAGGTCAACGTTTTCTAAAAACTCCCTACTGCAGCTTTAAACATAAAAGTCAGTCAGTAGAACAACTTAATTTTTATCTCTCCAATGCTTTCACGCTGGCAAACATCTGACCTCTACAGACTCAACAGAAGAAATTAACCAGAACAGATTTTGATGTGAAAGCACACCTACCCATTATGTAATCGCCATGGACCAATGGTAGTACAAAGGAGTTTACCAGCTGGAGCTAACTTTTCCGGAATGTTCAGTTTCTGGAACTCCAAACAAAGTTTTGTCTTGATTTTATTTGAAATAATGTAACATCAGATCGTTCTTTTGATTTGCCTTGAAGTATATCTTGTTCAGGGAATCTCTTGAATGAATGATTCAAGACAAATACATTATTAACAGTCACTTGTTAATAACCACCTACAATATGTAACAATGTATTCGATACGATCGTTAGTTGAAGCACCAAATTACTTTCAAAAGGAAATCTGTTCTATTTCAATTGCAACATAGACATCAGTTTATCCGAACTATACACTTTTGTTTCAGTACTTTTGTGATCAATTGAATTATTGTAAGACGAATAACAATACTGTGTGGTTGAGACTGTTTGTGAAGCTGTTTCATAACTACACACATAGGTGGAGGGTGAACCAACTCAGAGATGCACTTCCTCTTAAGCGCATTCAAATAGAAAGTCATGAAATAGTTTCAAGTTACATGTCGCCTAGCAACAACCTCACGTCCCAGCATAAATGCATCTGATTAAATGATTTATTAAAGCAGCTAAGTTCACAAACCACTATAATTTGAACAGAAAAGCTAGCATACTTACTGTATGCGTGATTTGGCATGGCAGCCAATTTGAATAATAAATAACCATTGCCTTAGCTAATGCAGCAAAGCAAAAGTTTTATTCAAATTCTGAATGAATTATCCATCGCTTTGAAAGCATGCAAAAGCACCCCCTTTATATTACCTCAAACGTTGTCACTCATCTCAGCTCATCGTGACCTCTCAAAGTTCAGCTAAATGAAGCTGACTACACAATGAATCTCTGAGCCTGATGGTAAAACTCTGTGAACTTTCTTCTTCCCCTAAAAGGTGTTATGGAAAGAGGATCTTAAAGTCTGTCAGAGTAATGCGATTATACTAGTGATAACCATATCTGTGAAACCAGAATTTCTGTTCAACTGCGCTAGATATTTTGACTCCTCTTTTGACTTCTTTGCTTAATCTGTTATCGCTAAAAAAATAATATACAGCCCAAAAATGGCATTACACTACTGTGTATTCAGTACGTAAAGTAACTTCATGGGTAAATTCGTTCTCAATTGCGAGTCGACGTGTTATGGAAATGCGTGATGCTTTGGTAAAACATAGTGGAAGCAAATTGAGTCCAAACTAAACCTACGTGTAAAACTCCCATCAATAAGTAGCATTTATGTTTTAAGTATGCTTTTGCATTGTTAAATAAGTGGGGTGGGGGACATTCACAAAATAGTGTTTCGAAATTCAAAAATCTTTGTTGACTTGATAAACATGTCTGTATTTTGTGTTGCTGACATGTTGCTTGTTGTAAAACTACCGTGATCATAGTGGTCTAGGGTTGTGCCGATAGACGATAGTATCGTGTATCGACGATAGGCAGAGAGATCGCCGTAAGCTGAAGCTGTTGGCGATTTCAAGGCGATATTTGGCTCGCTCCCCATGAATATAATAAATTTTAAAAAATCATTATTAAATGAAAATATTATGATCATAGTTATTATTATTATCATCATTACATTAATTGTACTTATTCTGCTTGGCCTTACTATTCACATCAACATCACAGCGCGTGGTGTTGCACTCACAGGCTATGTGCCGCATATATACTGCGAGTGCAACACCACACGCTTTTAAAATGTAAAAATGAGTTACTCTTCAGTGAAAAAATGTTTTTTTAAAGACTAAAAAACTACGTAGTTTCAGAATTTAATTGCAAGGTGATCAACCTAGCCCTATATTCACAAATTCACATAAGCCACGGCGAAAACGGCATCATCATCATCAGGCTAAAGCATTGTTTTTTTTCATAAATGTACATTTATTTTATACTTATAATAATACAATAACAAATTGCTATATTATAATTATAGGCTATAGCCTATAAATTTGAACAGAGCAATCAGTCAAAAAGTAAAAGCAGCTTGATTTCAAATGACTTAACGACTGAACAACAATGAACAAAAAATATTGCACTGGCCGTTAAGCTAAGATTTCTTGTTAAAGTGCAGTGAAATACTTAAATGTCAGCAGACAATGTATTTTCTAATAATGTGTTTTAGCCCTTGCCCGCTGTATGGGCTACAGAAATAAATAGTCCATTAAAATAGACAGGCTGCGACACCAGGTTGACGGTAGCCTGAAAATAATAAATAACGAAATAGGCTTTAATAAATAAAAAACACAATGAAAGAACTCAAATAAAATGGCAAAACAATTAAATCACCTCAAATGTATAGGCTACTCGAATGAACTTATTGCTAAAACAAACACAAGGCCAGAAACAATTAAAGACAACAATTATTGTTATGCAATTATCTATTCCCAAAAATGTTTTGTATAAAGAAAACCAGCTGGTTTACTCTCTCGGGTTTGAGAAGGTTGCGGTTGGGAGTATGTTGCCCGCTGCACTGAACACGCGTTCAGATGGAGCCCCGTTTCACACACACTCCGTCTGCAGTGCGTGTGCGGTGCGTATTTTTTTCCGTACCCATGTTAACGGATGACAGCTTTCACACTGCACGCGGATGCTGTCCGTCAGTCCGTTCCAGGAGCGGTGCATCTGCAGCAGTGTACGGATCGTTTTCGTACCGAGTCTATTCTTTGCTGCGCTGCGCTGCTGCATTAAAGCTACAGAACATTGTTCGCATTAAAATAAACAGGTACTGACGCGACAATTTAGTAATTTAACCACAGATGCATATAATTTAAAATATACTCTTGTTTCAAAGTCAACACGTGGCTTTTTTTTCAAGTTAAGCAAAGAAACGACACTGCAGGATTTCCTTTAAAAGGTTTAAAAACGAAAGAAAAGACAAGAGTCGGCTGTTTTTGAATAGCCTATTGTAAGTTTCTAATTTAAAATGTTTGTGATTTAGGCTATAACCTGTGTTTAAATGTTTTGCCACTTGTGTGAGCTAAATCTAAATATGAATAAATGAATTGAATAAAATGCTGTTTATGCAGGCTAGTACGTTAACCTGACTTAGAAGAGTAAACAAAGAGAATTGCAATTCTGACGAGCCATGTTCAGTAAAAACGTTTGGATTTTCAATAAAAAATAATGAATAAATGCTGTGTTTGTGGTATGCAACAGCGGACCAGTTGCACACGGATTGCTTCACGGATGAACCTAACTAATACAAACACAACACATGGTTAACTAGAAGAGCATAATTTCGTTTGTTAAATAAGAGGCGATCTAGCACTCGTTGCTGTTTTCAGTGCTGCAGATTTCTCTCGTGGCTCGTGCATGTGCAGAGCACTTTAATCTAACTTTTGTATTCGTTCCGGTAAAATCACGAAACAAAATGCACAAAAACTGTCCCTGCTCTTGATGTAAATTACTGATGATATTCGGTTTTAATGAGAAAAAAATACGAGGATTTAAAGGGTGCAAATCTATGCCTGTATTCGCGTGAAAAATCTGGACACTAACGCTATATTGTGTTTAAATGCATCCCCTTATAATACGCCATAAAGTGTGTATCATATGCACACAAAAAACTGCGTAGCCTACCATTTGTAAGCCAAAGCTCATTTTGACGTATACATTCCACGAGATTGCACACTCGTACTATTTATAAGCATTTTCGTGAGACTGTCCCACCCACTTTTTAAAACAGTTATGCCACTGAATGCTCTTCCCCCACGCGATAAGATCGTGTATCGGCGATCTCACAGGCTGACGATATGACGATTGGAAAATTAGGCATATCGCCCAACACTATAGTGGTCTATTAGGAGGTAATTAGATTAAGTAAAATTGTGATCTAAAATAAGAAATTGTTTGCAGTGTTCTATAAATAATCTTAAGCCCACTCTTTTTTCACTTAATTTTAGGGCAGAGGTAGTCAAAACCTGGCTTAACTCCATAGCTGATCTCATTTAACCCACTGGTCGTGTTATCGCATTGCTGATTGCCTACGCAACACTATCTCTGCCCGGTGTGTTGGTTAAAAAGGTGCTTTAGCTGAGGCAGTGAAAAATAGTTTTTCTGTCCATGTTTAAAAGACGAAAAAAAGCCTTAGGTTATTTCAAACAGAAAAAACAACACCTCTTATTGCTTTGGGTACTTTGTCATAAGTCCTCTATTGTCTGCTGTTGGCTGAATACCAGAATTGCACTGATGCCCAGACTAGTGCTAGATGTGCTCTCTTTACTTTATATGGTTGGAAGAACTTCATGAAGAACTTTTAAGTAGTACTCTAAAATGAATTTGTGTATTTCTTTAAAGGGATCATAAACTTTTTTTTTTTTTTTTTTAGTTTCCTGGGGTGCACTTATGTTAAAATGCTTTTTACATCAAAAATTCTCAGCATTTATAAATAAGTCATTTTTCCTGCCCTGATTTTAGCCTTCTGCTCTGAATGCTCCGTTTTAAGTGTCCGCTGGAAGACTTGTGTAAACACCCACTGCTGTGATTGGCTAAAGTAAATATGACTGCCTCTTTTTTTATCACATTTTAGACCACAACACTGGACTAGAGATTGTTCTTCACACACAATAACTGAAATGTTAAACTTTTAAAATAAACGGCTAATAAGAAATACTGCATAGATACAGTACGCGTCTATATCCTGTTTTGAACTTCTCAATGAGGACGGAGGCACGGAGCGTGGCGCTCTGTGAGCATGTGACTCCGTGTTGCTTCAAGTGCATCATCCTGCACACGGGATGCGCATATGTGCTTTGTGCCGCTCTATACTAATACTTTTGCGCTATGAAAGCCTTATTAATAGCCTTTCTTGTTCTGCCCTATATGTTGCTGCCGCATTAAAAAGAAGCACTATACATTTAAAATAAATGTAATTTCTTAGTATATAGGCCCTATTTATGTAAATATATTTACTTGTTTTTCATGAATATATTTTGTGTAACATTTTACCAGATTTACAGCTACACTTTTGTGGCTTCCTTTATTTTTTCCCCACTAAATGTTTAGATTTTATACAGTTATTGTGCACTCGTGATTTTGTAACTTTTGCTGCTGAATTATTCACTAATCTAATGTATTCACCATCTATAGTAGTAGGCTATTTTTGTCATAGATTGTGATTTTTTTTTTATATATATATATATATATTAGGGCTGTAACGATACACCAAACCCACGATTCGGTTCGTATCACGATTTTAGACCAACGGTACGATACAAACCTCGATATGGGGGGGACAAAACAGTTTTATTCTGTACAGTATTCTGTAGCCTATTTTGTCGTCAATACCATATATCTGTAGGGTCAATAGGCTACTGCCGACGTTTTCTATGCGGTACCAATAGGCAATATATATTTAACATGAAGTATAGGGCCTCCTGTACATCAATACCAACAGAAGTGCCGCGTCAGACACGCTTCTGGTGTGCAAAGAAAGAGAAAACGCCATGCAGCCGCCCCGCGGATGGCACGCAACAGAAACGCCACGCTCACACCACGTTGCCAGCCGGTTGGGGAAGCTTCTTGAAACACTTACGGCAAATTGTGTGGGTCTTGTCAACTACACGATTGCCATCCTTGTTCTCCACCGGGTAGCTGAAATGTTGCCATACTGCTGACTTAAAAGTTGGACCTGGACAGAAAGGATAATTCTGGCAGTTGGAAGGGGTGTGTCGCGATTCTGCCTTCTCACATCGCGATACAGGTTCGTGGACCTGCGTATTGCGATTTCGATTTCATATCGCATATCGTTACAGCCCTAATATATATATATATAATATATTTAAAAAAAAAATTCTTTATAATGAAGTCTGTATTTAGTTGATTGTGTTTAACTCACAAAAGAGTGATTTTTCAATTCAACACTCTAAGGTTTAGAAATTCTAGATCGGTTTAGTATCGGTATCGATATATATATATTTTTATATTGGATCGGATTGGTTCTGAAAAAATGGTATCGGTGCATCCCTAAATGCAAACATGCAAAAGTGGTATTCACAGTACCATCATAATGAAAGAATCAAACAGAAATGGAAATATCTATTTTTATTCACCTCAAATATGTGAAATATAATATTGTTGAAACACCTGTTCTTTTGTATGTGGGTCAGGTTTATTAGGCATGACTATAATCTGTGGTAACCTGATGTTTTGTTTGTGGAAAAATTTGCAGATTAATTTTTGCATGTTGTTTTTAAAGAGCAGGTTCTTCATCCATGTCTGTGACCACAAATGCATGCTGGACTGAAACTAGTCTCTGGATTGATATGACACGAACTCAGGCCTTAGTGATGGTAACCTCCATTTGTGTGACAGATTCTTGTCAACCAATGAGCTGTCAACCCTAAAGTTATCATTTTACTAACACCTGCTGACTTTAATACCTCATACTTTTAATATTTCTAAATCATTGGTGGACACTAGAAAGAGTGTGTGACAAGAATGATATCAGGAAAATGTGTGCTTTTAAGCTGCATTGTAAAACATTTTGGCTTGGCTATGTTTTGCGTCATGACTCATTTTCAAGTAATTTTTATTTTATTTTATCTTTTTTATGCACAGCCAGATTCCAGCGACAAGAAATTTGTTTGTCTTAACTGGTTAGGATATGGTTATTAGTCATTGATAGGCATGCAGTTTCCATTGGTCCAGTCATTTCCGTTATTACATAATCATCAGTGTATTTGTTTGAGAATATCTGTGGTCGTCGACGCAGATGTCGTCTTGACAGAAGGATGTTGACATTGCCACATCCCCATTCTCACATTTAATTGTCATCTCACACCAACTGTGTAGAATCAATGAAAACTCAAATGCAACATGACAGCAAGTTGTTTTTGGTAACGGAAAAAAATATTTGGCATTCTGTGAGAAATTGGTAGTGGGATTTAAGGGTAAAAGAGGTCTTTCTTCATGTTCTGATTCACTAAGAAAACACTCTTCTGCTCATCGTGAACAGAAAACAATGTATCAAGAGTGAGACTGCAGGATAGCTCTGTGGGAGTTTTACAGACAGCCATCCGTCGATAATGTTTTATCAAAGACTGAGCCCATGCCGTCATTGCTTGAATAATGATGTCTGTAAATGTCATTATTCTCCAGGTGGTCTGCTGAAAGGAAGTCAATAACAGATCACTCAGCCTAAGCACAAACTGTCAGCAGACACATGCCACCAGAGCACTGCCTACACACCGAAACCAATCATTGCAGCACATGGCATTGACTATTGGCAAAACCTGGGTTTGATGTCTTTGGATATAATGTGAATAGAATGTGTGGTGGAATGCTTTCAGCATTTGTTCATTCAACATTGAGGATGTTTGACCTCTGTGATTAAATGCAGGTCCTTAAAGTGTGATATGACTAATAGCACTAAAAAATAGTTAATAAAAACGATGTGCAGGATTCTGTGCATGTGTTTGCTGCCTGTAAATGCTCGCATGCCGAAATCCATGTGTTTTATTTCTAGGCTTAGGCATTAGGGGTGTAACGGTTCACAAAATTCACGGTTCGGTTCGATACGCTGGTGTCACGGTTCGGTTCGGTACGGTTCGGTATGTTTTAGATACAGCAAAAAGAAAAAATTGGCAGATAAATTACCTTTTTTATTATTATTTTATTAAAACTAACGAAGTATGATTTTTTTTTTTACATTGAACAATGATGGAGCTATACTTTACCCATCTTCTATGTAGTTGCAGGAGTAAGACATTATCTCTTTACATTAGCGTGTGCGGTGCGTGTTGCGTTGCGTGTGCGTTGCAGGAGCCCCACACCCTGTAGTGCTTTCACATATGCTGCGTTTGCAGTCCGCAACTGATCCGCTGTTGCGTACCACAAACACAGCATTGATTCATTATTTTTTATTTAAAATCCAAAAGTTTTTACTGAACATGCCTCGTCAGAATTCCAATTCTCTTAGTTTACTCTTTAATAGAAGTCAGGTTACGTAGCCTACTACATTTAAACAACATTTTATTAAATTAATTTATTCATATTTATATAGGCTACTTTAGATTTAGTGGCAAGTGGCAAAACATTTAAACATAGGTTATAGCCTTAAATCACAAACATTTTAAATTAGAAACTTACAATAGTCTATTCAAAAACAGACGACTCTCGTCTTTTCTTTCGTTTTTACACCCTTTTAAAAGAAATCCTGCAGGTCAAAAAGAACTTTGCTTTTCACCTCCAAGAAAGTACGAGTGCTCTCCATTATGGCACTTTTTTTTAACCTAAATGCCAGGTAAGGTGTCGTTTTGTTGCTTTACTTGAGAAAAAAAAGCCATGTGTTGGTGCGGATTTCTCTGAGATATGATTTGTCTTGTGTAGATCTAATGGCCAATCCTTGTTACTCGAGGTGCGTTCTTAAAAAAAACGGTTAGGCTCTTATAAAATACAGATTTTACCGACACGGCATATTAAAAACACAACATTTAGTGATTTACTCCCGTCAAGCCAGTCACAGCGAAAATAGGCTGCACACTTATTATATCATCTATGGAAATCTGCGTGAAGCGCAAAAAGACAGGCTTTGAGTAATACCTTTTAATAAAATAACACCAAATAACACCTTCATTTTTTACTTAAGAAGAAAATAAATTGTTTTTTAAGAAAATATTTGAGAACTTCTTAAGAATTTTTCAAGAATTGCGCTTAGAAACATTCTTACGAACGTCTTACAATTTATCTTAAGGATTTTCTCAACTTCTTTCTTAAGAAAACTTTTGTGAATCCAGCCCCTGGTCCTTCTGGACATGTACAGTATGCCATACATACATTTTCAATGGAGGGGCAGAAAGCTCTCAGTCTAAATATAAAATATCTTAAACTGTGTTTCGAAGATGAACGGAGGTCTTACGGGTGTGGAACGACATGAGGGTGAGTCATTAATGACATCATTTTCATTTTTGGGTGAACTAACCCTTTAATCTTTTAATATCAATTACTGTTATAGTACATTTAGGGTGCGTTCACACTTGTCATCTTTGGTTCGATTAAAACGAACCCTGGTGCGATTGCTTGTTTAGTGCGGTTCATTTGAACATATGTGAACACTGCCATCCGAACCCTGGTGCACACCAAACAAGCGGACCCAGACCGCTAAAAAGATGGGTCTTGGTCTGCTTCCAAACGAACTCTGGTGCGGTTCGATTGATATATGAACGGAACACGGACCAAAGACATGTAAACGGACCAAAAACCAGACGTATAATGTCACAAGATGCGACGTATAATGCAGCTGATTTGACGACGCGGAAAGATCGATCTATCCAAAATGAGTAACTTTAACGTTAGAGGGCAAACGTGGAGCAACGAGGAAGTGCCTAATCAATGTTTGGTCAGACGAGCATGTTTCGAAAATGCTAGCATTTGAAGCATACCTGGCTCTTCTCATCAAAGTTCCTGTGTTGCCCATTATTAGCAGGTACAGACGACAGAACGTCTCTTTTCTGCACAACGGAGGAAATACTGTTGCTGTTTTGAATGTTTTGAACATTTTATGAGCTCTTCATGAGTTCTCAGCGGGTAAAAATAATGCCACATGTACACGCATAAAATGATTGCGTTTAATCAGCACACAGCGTTGTTTTGAATGTTTTGAACATTTCATGAGCTCTTCATGAGTTCTCTGGTAAAAAAAATAATGCCATACGTACATGCATAAAATGCCCACGCGTGTAATCCGCACACAGCATTGTTTTGAATGTTCGGTAAACGAGCTCCTACTTCAAATAAGCCGACCAATCAGGTTGTGACCGTCTCCCTATACCTTTGGTTCGGTAACTTTAGGTTCGCTGTTAAAAATGCCCGTGTGAACGCTAAGCGGGTCCGGACCAAACTAAAGCCTAGTTCAGACTGCACGATTTTCAAACTCGTCGGGTCACTGCTCTATTCACACTGCATGACTATCCGGGGTATCATTCAGTCACTGCTGTGTTCACACTGCACGATGGTTTGACGACAGAGGAGTTCACACTGCATGACTGAACAAGAGGAAGAATCGCCGACAACTCTCGCTCTCCGGTGTGCAAACTACGTTTCCCAAACACACGTGCGATGTGACAAGTAAACAACGCGAGATCACACGTGCGTCAGACCGGAGTTCTCGCGCGAGACTTGGAATTGTTATTAAAAATGATAAACCGCACAAAGTTTGCTTCAAATTGTATGTGCGCTGATTTGTGGAGAAAAAGAAAAAAGATTATGGCGGAAGAAATTGTTGGAGAGACAGAGGGAGCCAGGATTGTGTTCTGCAAAGACAGTTTGAGGTAAATAAATAATTATTTAATGTGCTGCTGCTGTGGCTGGATGTGCAAATGTTTGGCCTTTGTTTCTGTTTGATAGAATTGTAAATATATCTATTAAAATACTGATATTCTGCTCTATAACTCCTCCCTGAACGTCCTTCTGCCCTGTATCTCACTCTCTCATTGGCTGTTGGTCATCGCCGATGTAATTTTCAGTCAGAACGCAGTTCACACAGCAGGAGTTTGAATCGCCGACAGGTCCAGATATTTAGCATGCCAAATATCTCACCGGCGTCGGCGACTCGTCGGCGATTCTCTCTGATCGCGTCTTTGATCATTGTGCGTGCACGAGCACCGATTTGCCTGTGATCTCGGGCATTTGTCGGCGATTTCACAAAACCTGTCGGCGACTCAAAATCGGGGCAAAAATCGGGCAGTGTGAACTAGGCTTAACCGAACTACAAGTGTGAACGCATCCTAAGACACTTTAAGGGTGGGTTGCACTTATGCACTAATAAAGATTCTTTAGCCTGGCATCAGTTCACCCTCCGTCTGCTGCTTGATCGGCTCTTTAATCGTTTTACTGCATAATTATTCTGTTTTAAATTAAGTTGTTCAAAAACTCTATTTAAAACAAAACCCATATCAAAAAATCTTAGATTAGTCTTAAACTTGTCATAATTTGAACTTTATTGGTGCAAATCACCCTATAGGGTTTTTAAGGATACTGGTGTAGCACTTCCAAAGAGCAGTCTACCAAGAAAAACACTATTGAGGACAAGCACCTGAGGTGGCAACAGACTGGGTTGGTTGAACCCAAGCGTTTGTACACTGATTTGTCTTTAAAATTCTGGAGTAAGTTTTAGATTGTTTTATTGTGTGGCAGCAGACCACTGTTTCCTGAATGCATAAAACAAAATATCATCTTACTGTGTGAAATAAACCTGTTAAACCAGTTTAGGGTACCATTTTATATATATATATATATATATATATATATATATATATATATATATATATATATATATATATATATATATATATATATATATATATATATATATATATATATATATATATATATATATATATATATATATACACATACACATACATATACATATGCATATACATATATATATATATATATATATATATACACATACACATACACATACATATGCATATGCATATACATATATATATATATATATATATATATATATATATGTATATATATAGACACTGCTCTGAAAGACACTGCTCTGTAACAGAGACCAGAAATGATGGTGTAAAACCACCAACCTTATCCATTATGTTAAACCAGACCAGCTTCTCTTTCCTCCCACATTTTTAAAGTAATGGATGCCGTTCATCCATTAATGCCAAATGCATTGGCTCACATATTTGCTCTCTCTATTATACTCATAGGGATGCTCATTTTGGTAAATTTTCCCGACCGACAACGATGCTCATTAATCAATTATTAACCATTAACTGATAAGATTATAATATTGAATTGGCATTAAATAAAAATACAATTGATGACTGTCTGTGACCTGTTAAAAATACTTTTTTCATGGATTTATTTTACTGTGCAAACAACAGAACAGCACTCTGAACACAACAGCTCAACAACAGAACCTGGATTCTGTTTCGTGCACCTGCAGTGTTTCTGACCAATGTTCTATATATATATATATATATACGGTTTTGCTCAGCTAGAAAAGAAATTAGTGACCATTGGTCAGAAACACTGCAGGTGCACGAAATATATTATTATATATAATAAATATATTATATTATTTACTATATATATATACATACATACACACACATACACACACACACACACACACACACTAGTGTTATACCGATTTATATTATAACGATATACCGGTACTAGAAAAGTATTGCGATACATTGGAAGTAGTAGAAGAGCTAAATGTATACGCGCAGCGCATGACAGAGAAAGCAACCGAAATATGCACGCATGAGAAGAAAAAGCGCAGCGCAGGACATGCTCGCGCTACCGGACTCTGATCTGAAGTGTGCGCACACGCCTTAAACAAACATGCGATCGCCATTCAGTTCTTTCACGGATTATTATTTGGGTTTGAATGGTCACACATATGTAAAAATGCACGGTCTGGCGAGTATTGAGGTAAACACAGTCGGATATGTCTTAAGTGAACGTATACAGCTGAGGTAATTAGATCTGCAGGTCTTAAACCAGACCTAATTTTATGTGTGATTAATGAAATAGAAAACCACCACATGCTTGGCTAAATAACTAAAATATATTTATTAAGAATCAGTGTATAGTTAAATTATAGAAATTATTTAATTTCTTTCTTGACTTGCTACTGTTAAATAGACCTAATGAAGCTGAAAAATAAAGCACTGTTTTTGTCATATTGTTTGTAATTTGCATGTTTTGCTTATTATTAAAAACAGATACAATTAAAAATCTTTATTATAATTATAAGATTACATTAATAAAAATATTTAATTACTCGTGTCATAAAATACGATTTTGGTCATCCTAACCTGTTGAGAAGTGAAAGGTTAGTGAATGATAACATCTTCACACTGGCATGCCATTATTATAGCAATAACAGAAGGGAGTTGCCAGGGCAGGAACATGCTAAACACCTCTGAAACCCAAACCACACACACATCTATTTAAACTGACGTGTTACTGAGTTTTTTTGAGTTTGTGCGCTAGACTTGTGGTGGGTCTATCTGTAAATATCTTTTTTGTTATCATGGTGTCAGTGTCCATCATCTGTTATTTCCACCACTTAAGCCATCTTCTTAAAAACATGAAGATTTATTTCACGTCTTTTGTGTTTCACGTTGCCTCTCATATTGAGCAATTTGGACCATGACTCGCTGCCACTCACGCAATATAATTCTGTCTATGAAACATCCGCAGCTTAGAGGAAACATTGTTTCTGACAACAGAGAAAAACAGAATAAAATCATATAAATAAAAAGCTTAAAATAAATAGGACTACACTAAATATTTTCACTTAAATAATTACCAAATTAAGATGAAAAAACGAAAATACACTGAATCTGTTTAAAGCTTTGACCAACCTGAATATAGCAGACCTACCTCAGTCTACACCTTGACTGTTTTTGGTTTAGTCTGGAGCACAAGCCTGTTGTCCGTTCGACTTGCGTCAGAAAGCCTTGTTTATACTTTTGTCTGTCTCCACAGTGCGAGTCTCCGCTGACTGCGCGTGCGCCTTTGACATTGGGAGTGTTTATAATCGACGCACTCGCTGTTGTGCTGTTCTTTGAAACGACAGAGGGTGACTCTGAGTAAATGTTCTATAAACCATCAAGAAACAGCGGCGAGAAGAACATACGTGACAATGTTTACTTTAGTAAACCTGTTTAAAACTACACTACGAAAAGCCTTAAACAAGGCTTTAGATGGCACTGATGCCCGGGGAATACAGAGATAACACCTCGCTAGAGCGGCCAGCCTCGGGAAGCGCCTTTAGTTTGCTTTCCACCAGTCAAGAGCTTGTACTACTGTATTTTAATACCTTGTAGCATATTTTGCAAGTAACTTTGTCACCCTTTCTGTCAAAATGGTCTCACATAGTAGGGTTCTTCTTTCCCATTGCTTCATTTTGCGAAATATGTCCGTGTTGGCACGTGTGGTTGCAAGCATCGACGCGCCCTGTGTTAACAAATACAGCATATTTTTCTTTAATCATACAGCAAACAAACAAAAGCGTAAAAAAACCGACCTTTAAACCATTTAACTGATAGTATTAATCGGTCAAAATTCTTACTATCAAAGTTCAAACGGTCAAACGGTTAAACAGTCAATATGAGCATCCCTAAATCATACTTCATCGTTCATCATAAATTCATCATGTTTAGTTCATTCAGTCTTTGTTTTTGTTTTTTCAAGGTTGAAAAATCTCACTCTCTAGCAACCCTCCATAAACACATTTTAAAGTATGAATCGCACAAATTAATTTCTTAAATGTTCCTAATTTTGTGGTGTTTGAATTTTTTTTTTTTTTTTTTTTCATTTTACATGAGAAAGACATGTACCCCGGTTCTGCCAATGTCAGAATGACACTGCACTTTTTACAATTATATATATTTTTTTTTATTCCATCAGCTGTTGCAGTTTGCTTAGACATTCACATAGCCATGTAATCTACCGCTGATGAGGCTGATTGACAGAGACTTCCATATATAGTAATATATATATATATATATATATATATATATATATATATACACACATACATACATACATACATACATACATACATACATACACACACACATACATACATACACACACACACACACATACACACATACATACGCACACACATATATATATATATATATATATATATACACACATATATTTTACAAAGGCTATGTTTAAAACACCGTCGTGTTAAGGCGTATTTACACCTGACACGTAACGGAAAAGCAAAAAGAATAAGCAAATATTTTGCGTCCAAACCATTCATATCAGCTGCGACACGAATTTGCGACGTTTTAGAGATCCAACATCCCAAAACATTCGCAGTGACAATGCATTCATCATTCAGTGAAGAGCTTTTCATTTTATTTATAGGACCAAAAAGAAGGTTTTGGGTGCAAGTCATAAAAGAACAGAGTCTGATGGGGCGTATGCTAATCATGTACAGGAACTAAAACTTTATCATGGCCGGTTCAGCACTTACTTTCTAAAGTCAGTGGGACAATTTGAGGATTTCCTCCCAAGACAGCAGTGCATCTGACGAGACAAACCGTGCACTTCAGGGAATCAATCGACCAGAGCAGATGTTTCCAGTCGAGTCACAATGTAAACATTTAAGTGCCACAGACACCTGGCAAAAGTTAATGTTGAGTGAATAGCTCTTGACATCAACTGGACATTTCGTCACCTTTGTTTTATTGTATGGGATTGGTAGAAGCCGTTTTTTGCGGCAGCACATTCGCGTTCGGTGTGGAAGCGCTCATTACACAAACAGCTGATCAACAAATTAAACCATTGCACACATTATTTGCGTGTCAAAATCGTGTCCAGTGTGAAAGGGCCTTTAATGTTATATCTTGAAATTAATATGTTATTCTAAAAAGGGTATCTGCAGCAAAACAAAATCATTTAGTTTTACATCAAAGATGCTCTATTGGGTTGAGATCTGGTGACTGTGGGGGCCATTTTAGTACACTGAACTCATTATCATGTTCAAGAAAACAATTTGAAATGATTCAAACTTTGTGACATGGTGCATTATCCTGCTAGAAGTAGCCATCAGAGGATGGGTACGTGGTGGTCATAAAGGGATGGACATGGTCAGAAACAATGCTCAGGTAGGCCGTGGCATTTAAAAGATGCCCAATTGGCACTAAGGGGCCTAAAGTGTGCTAAGAAAACATCCCCCACACCATTACACCACCCCCACCAGCCTGCACAGTGGTAACAAGGCATGATGGATCCATGTTCTCATTCTGTTTATGGAAAATTCCGACTCTACCGTCTGGATGTCTCAACAGAAATCGAGACTCATCACACCAGGCAACATTTTTCTAGTCTTCAACTGTCCAATTTTGGTGAGCTTGTGCAAATTGTAGCCTCTTTTTCCTATTTGTAGTGGAGATGAGTGGTACCCGGTGGGGTCTTCTGCTGTTGTAGCCCATCCGCCTCAAGGTTGTGCGTGTTGTGGCTTTACAAATGCTTTGCTGAATACCTCGGTTCTAACAAGTAACTCTTCTATCAGCTTGAATCAGTCGGCCCATTCTCCTCTGACCTCTCGCATCAACAAGGCATTTTCAGCCTCAGGACTGCCGCATACTGGATGTTTTTCCCTTTTCACATCATTCTTTGTAAGCCCTATAAATTGTTGTGTGAGAAAATCCCAGTAACTGAGCAGATGAAATACTCAGACCGGGCCCGTCTGGCACCAACAACCATGCCACGCTCAAAATAGCTTAAATCACCTTTCTTTCCCATTCTGACATTCAGTTTGGAGTTCAGGAGATTTTCTTGACCAGGACCACACCCCTAAATGCATTGAAGCAACTGGCATGTGATTGGTTGATTAGATAATTGCATTAATGAGAAATTGAACAGGTGTTCCTAATAATCCTTTAGGTGAGTGTATATAAAGTTTCTCCATGGTTTCTAATATCAGTATTTGTCAAGATATTGTATTGAAGACATTCCAGTATTGTGAAAACACTAGGGCCTAGTTTAATATAGCTTGACAAGCACCCAAGATTTTCAAATCCAGAAGTCATAAGCAGTGTTTAACATGCCTGTCCATGTTCGTTCATCTAAATCGAATCGTAAATGGCATCACCCACGCTGCTCTGTTGACAGAATAGAACCACTGCAGAAGGATGAATCACTCATTCTTTCATTGTTTTGTGACCATCTGCACTCTGGGTAAGGTGTGGTGTGGTGGTGGTGGGGGGTTGGTTAGGCTCCACTTGATGAACAACACTGTTACAAATACATCCATTGCATCTCTGCTTCCCTCTCTGCCTGCCTATATGAAATAGGTTCTGCTGTGAGAGTGGGCAAAGTCGTGACAGTTGTCTCTGCCGTGAGGAAGAAAACTGAAACACTCGTAGGAGTGCAGCTGCCCACACACTTTCATATAGACCTATGTGCGTCCACGACTGTACAAACCTGCACACCTCAACAGTCACCCACATCTCCATAGCAGGTGTCCAATGAGATTGGCATACAATGTTTCATTCTAAAATGCTGTGTGCATGTTCATTGTGGCAATGATTGCTTTTTTTGTACATGATGCCAAATATTAGTCCCAAAATTGTGTAATTTGCTCTTTATAGTAATGGAACCAGCTCAAATAGTTGGCATATAGTTAATTATACTATTTAGACTTTATGTAACAATTTTATGCAGCAAACTGTGGCATCTTGGTTGGTCCTGCACCTTCTGTTTCACTCAGTGTTTGAGTGTAGAGTGGCTAAACTGCCAGCGGTGCAAGCCGGATGCTCACTACTCTTTTCTTGAATATTCTTTGATCTCTCTACTAAGTTCTTATTCTTAGTAAAGATATATATCATCTATTAAGTGCGATACCTCACTCTAAAACTGAACTATCAAGTTATCAAAATTACAAATTTTACACAATGAATCACACTGTGCTATGCAGTTTTAGTTCTGCAAAGATTCTTGGTAAATCTAATTTGGCATCTGAATATGAAACGGTTGGATTACAAAGAAGCATGAATTTAGCACTAGGGTTGCCACACTACCAAATAACTACTAATCTTGTAACAATACCAATAAAATGTCACTGTTGGTACCGATTTTGGTACCATAGCAGAAACTGTTAGAATTATTTTCTTTAACTGTTATTTTTTATTAAATTAAAATAATGTATTATTCATTATTAGAATAGTGTAATAGTGCAAGACTTAAAGACCCACTGAAGTACCTTGAAACATGCAGCTTTATTCAGTGTTATTTCTTATTTACTTTTGTGTTTACACTGGTAATAATGTAAGGATTCGCAAGCATGCAGAACGCATGCCAGTTCATGTGCACAAGACGACGTTAAATTGAGCTTTACTGTCTAAGACACGCTTTTCTGGGTGATCATGTCCAACAACTTTGAGAAGTTGAGAAGTTTAACTATGAACAACAGTTTTGGGGAGCAATAACCTATACGAGAGAAGACGTGACGTGGAGTACTTCAAACTTCAACATAGCTTCAACATATACTGTTTTTTTTTTCAGTGCAGTGATTAATTTTCAAGGTTAGCTCAGTGAGTGTAAAGAGCATTTGTGTGGAAATTCCATTCAGTGCAAGTGCATAAAATACAAGGAAAAACCCAGATACCTGCTCCAGTGGAAAAGTAGTTTATGGGTGGTAAATCTATGAATTAGAATGCTGTGGTGTGAATATCAGTCAAACGGTTTGTAGGTGTCACCTGAGGAACATGCTCTCTTCTCATTTTTGAGTTGCACCTGTATGTCAAAGTTTCTGGTTAGAGCATGTGTAAAGGTGTGGAACTATGACAAATCATAATTGTCGATTATTCCCTTGAAATTGTAATTGCGATTTTATTCAGTACGATTATCACAATTTACATTGATTGATGTTTTGAATAGCTTTATACCATTGTATGATTCCCCGAGAGCTAAATGTTCCCCTCGGGTCCTTTTCCTGGTTGCATTCCCACCGCAAATAGGAACTCTGAAGTGACGTAAAGCCATGTTTATTGTTGTGACTTTTATTTTGACGCTGTGGCGGACATTTATTTTGACGACGCTGAGAGCGCCAGAGGCTGAGCACTCATGTTCTCTATTCTTTTTAACACTGCTGCCTATGTTATTAGGTAGAACTAATAAGGTATATGAAAGTATTAGCGTTTGCCGTGTGGTTGATGTCCAATGTCACTAGCTAAGCAGAAATGAAAGAGGTCCATCTATAACTGTTTTCCATGTTAGTTAATTCATATAGGTTGTGTGCATGGCTTTTTAAAAACTTCAGGTGCTATTCTGCTTGCATTCTACCAGTCGGCGTACTCTTTCGTCACAGTTCCTATTGTGCTGGGTTAAGCCTTGTTCATACTTTTGTCTGGCTCCGCAGCACGCGCCTTGTCCATTTGGTGAGGAGTTTATACGCAACTCGCTCGCCGCTGTGCTATTCTCTGAAATGACAGAGGGCATCTTGGAGTAATTGTTCCATAGACCATCAGGAAAACGCGATGAGAAGTACACACTAGACCCTACTCTAAAGTAGTTGAGATTTGCCTCTCACAACGTGACATGCTCTAAACACAACTCTATTCCTAGAAATTCGATTAATTGTGCAGCCCTATAATCTAAAGCCTCTAAATGAGCTTAGTGAATCTAATGCCAAGCTGTAGTTCAGCTACAGCTATGCAATTTCTCCCCTTCTTCACCCCCTAAAAGAGGATGCCATACCATAGTATGAAGAGCAGAGGAAACACTTGAGTAGTTGTAGTGCTTAATATGGTAGCTGAGAGAGTGCAAGTACCTAATTTCTGGTAAAAGACCCAATTGTGTTTTTGATGGAGCCATTTCCTGTTTGTTTACTCCTAGAATGTGAGGACAAGTTGGGTGAAGCAGTCTGAAAAATACTGAGATCTTATCTAGAGAATTAAACTGTATGATGCTATTGCTGTCATATTTTATTGCTGAGAATTATTGAAACATTATTGAGTTTCTTTCCATTAAAGTAGAAAGGAGCAGTAATTGTATGCCTATAAAGGGACTTTTGCAATACACATTATTTGCACCTATTTTACATTCAGGTTTAATTTCCTGCTTATCTCCTGTTCACCTTTTCTTTTTTATGAGATTTTTTTATATATACAGTAAATGCATTCTCATGATGTTATCACAGCGATTTTGAAGAAATAAATATTCAAATATTCAATACATAAATCAATGTACCCTGAAAAGCCAGACCCACATCAAGATGTTTGGTCTGGAAACTCACCTTAGACCTTAGACAGGGCTCAATCCGAGGGGCGGGATAAACGGTTGTCTTTCAAACTCCCTCTGCACGCGATAGAATAGCGCTACATCTAGGGCTGGGTGATATGAAGCAAAAAATATATCTCTATTTTACTACTCTCGATATACAATATATAGCTCTATCTTTACAGTCTTTTTTTCTTCTTTTTTTTAAGTGCAAAGAGGTAGGCAGTTGCTTTTGCAACATTTAAAAAAATCTCTGTACACAAAAATAATAATTTAACTGTAAAATAAAGGAAGAAATGATACATATTGCCGCCTTTTCATTCAAAAATAAAACTACTCTACTCAAAGTAGGCAGTGCATAGGGGTGGGCGATATCTTGATATTTAAAATATATCAAGATATTTTTTCAACTCGATATGGATTTGGACATATCGTATATCGATATATTGTTTATATTTAATTCTGATTCCGCCACTTTGCTTGTTTGCCTTCTCTGTGCTGTGCTCGCTCCCGCTCGCGCGCCTCCCGCCTCGTTGCTTTTGTTCCCCCTCCCCTCGCGTGTCGTCTCATTGAACACGGCGGCGTCCACATCCAGGTGAGGATTAGTTATCATGTTGACAAGCGCGCGTTGTTCAGGACTCAGTTTAGAGACCATGTTTTCCTTCTAACACCACTGCTTGCTAAAATTCATAAAGAAATATTAATGTTCATCATAGTTCAAATTGCAAGTTTCACCCACAGTCAGGTGATTGACACTATTGGTGCGAGACGCGGTCACAATCATTTCAGTTTGTGTCTAACTGATCGCATGGTTTTCGGTTAAAATGTCAAAATGATCGCATATCATTTGAAAACATTGAAAAAGTATTGCAATATCATTACTATTATTATTGTGTCAGCTTTATCACAGGATTATGATGAATAGGTCTATTGATGTTTTAACCAAGAGGGAAAAACGCGACATCCCGGGTGTCCTGAGACGCAGTGCTCTTCTTTAAGTTGTACTGTATCATATAGCCTACCTTCTGACATTCATATTTCGTACTGTATCTGGAAAATAAGTGAAAATCGGCTCATGTGTAGCCTACATGATCCGCATGATGAGACGCTAAGTCA